>NC_053126.1:1580431-1743750 GCF_010015445.1 Perca fluviatilis
GGTGAAACATCAGTAGATAAAATGTTGTTTTACGTGTGAATATGCATCTGTTTGTAGTCACACGTTACTGAATAACTGAACACTGTGAATACAGCACATCACGGTTGTTATATGGGTTTTCTATAGTCTCCTCTCAATGATGGAGACAAATAAACCACATTATCAATGAGTGTCAGTCCAGTCGGTCAATTTTTACAAATAGTCACAAGGTGTCCTGGGTCTGTCTCACTCTTCTGATGAGAGACAAAGATGATACATGAATGTGAGCTTTTGAGTTAGAATTTCTGAAAAACTGCTGTAGTTTATCACTTTCAGGTAATATCCACTGGACATGCGTATATGCCTGTAAACAAAGAAAACTCATGCTTTAGTCCTTTGATTGTTAAAAACACTTTTCAGCGTAATCTTCATCAGGGGTCAAAAGGTGACAAAAAGGAATGCATGTAATATTTGTGATTCCTTAACTTAACTACAGGTGTCCCAATTTGTTTTACCGTAATCCAGGAGATTAACAGACTGACGCCTTAAGTGCGTGTTCCATTATAATTTGTAAACAAATGCATGCACTTTTAGGCTGCATGCATAATATCGTCATCAAAAGAGGTGATTTTAACAATTAGCACAACTTTAAAGCCAGTGGACCAGACCGTGGGTGAAAAAGAATGGCTTCAATTTCAAATAGACATTTTCAAGTGCAATCTGCATAACAAATTTTCAGAACACTCAGATGAAAGGAAAAAGCAGGAAACAATGAACCTTTTCCTTTCTTATCTAGATTCACTGGGATCTAAGGATCTCAGACTATACATAAACCATAATAATTGGTGTTGAACTTCTCTGAGACAACCATTCTTCTAACCATTTCTCTAAAGAAGAAAAACTAGTTTACCAGAGGCTTCTGATTTGAAGAACAAAACTTCCACTAAACCCAAATTATTGCTCCTGAATCAACTAAAAATCCATTTTCTTCCTTGTATATATTAACACCATGCTACAGGCAATTTGTCTACACACCAGACAAACCCACATTGAATACTTGGACATATTTTACTCCCAAAGGTTATTTCTGTGCTTAACCGTTGCTGTTTTTGCGTCTAATTTGATCTATCTCATGGTGTAGAGAGGGTGTTTGTGGCGTGCCAAAAAGCATGTCTTCATTGCACAAGCATGTGTATTTACGTGTCTGTCTGTATGAACTGTTTTTGCAGGGATCCGGCAGTCCCAGCATCGGGGAGAGAACTGCAGAGACAGTTTCATATTCAGAACAACTTGCAATAGCTTTGGCAGCAAAAGGAATCTTACAGTAACATTGTCAGGAGCGTGTACCAGACATTCTAGAGTGACGGCTCAAGTAAAAATCAATTGTTAAGACTAAACTGAACAAGCTGCTATTCTGTTCATTTTGCATGAAACAGCACTGCGCCAAAAGGAAACTTTTTCATGAGGTATTAAAAAAGCAGATGCAGCCTTGGTGTGTTTGGTTGTCAGCTTTCATGCAGTCAGAGGCAGGGCTGATTACCTTGAGCGCCCGCCAGGGTAGGTCATTTTAGCCACACTGTGATTAGCGTGTGATTCGTCAGTTGAACATTAGGGAGGAAATTCTCAATCCGTCAGGTGTTGAGGTTAAACCAGTGTTAAAAGTGCACATTAAATCACTACCTAAACCAAATAAGTGGAACCTTGATACACCAAGAATTGTTTTTCCATGTACGGGAGAGAGGAACAGAGAATTGTTCTCTTACTGTTTGATCTGTAAACCCAATTGACCAAATAGAATGACCAAGTAATCTTCAGTGTCAAATCTACTCAGCTCTAATAATCATTATGTGTTATGCTGGAGTGGAACCCTTTAACTTTACACACTCAGTAGTAGGCATCTTCTTCTAGGTTTCAGAGATGAAAGTAAGGGTTAATGGTTTAACTGAATTGATTATTTTTTCAGGACTTTCTAACCTATCAATTGTCCCTAATAGCAAAAACAAAAACAGGTGTATCAGTGCAAAGCATATTCTTCACTAGCATGAAGCAGTGTGGTGTGTGTAGTAGCACTACCTTCCTCATCAGCTGTTGGACTCAGTCAAACAGAGGCACAGTGTTGTTATTCTTTGTCTACGAGCTGTTTTTTTGCTTTTCTTCAGGCAGTTACATACCCAATGTTCCAAAGTCCTTGCAGTACCAACACTGGTCTGGGTTGTAGGGTCTCCATTTGCCACGGTACCACGCGCATGCCTCTCTGGCTGACCACGTCCTTTAAAGTAGTGGAGGGTGGCCTTTTCAGTCAAGCTCCATATGTTGCCCACCAGCCTGTTGCAACATGCAGACAAGCGCTTTCAAACATGGTTTTCTCATGTACTCTCCTGGTGCTTTCCACCCGATGCAGGTGTGGCGGATGCTGTTGGTCTTATCGGATTGTTGAGTCTGTGTCCTCTTCGTCCCCTCCATTTCTCCAGCTTGTCTTCCTGATTTTTAGAAGCTCAGAAATGGGCTTTGAGATTAGAACTGATGAGGAGGTTATTGTTGAATTGCATGTATGTTTGCATTCTTTCCCTAGATCACTGTTTTATCTATATTTTAAAAATACACTCTTTGTTTTCCTGTACTTCGAAATCCTCTGTCTTAATTATTGATTTTCCCATTAATTTTCTTTCTACTTCTTCTACAAAAATTTTGCTTTAACATTTTTCAGTGTCTTTGTACACAAAGATCACCGTTTCTCGGAAAGCCAAAAACTTTTGATCAGTATCCTATTGACAGACATCGGAAACATTCCAAAATGTTGGTCCATATTTCTGACACATCTCACCACAGTGGGTCCAGATGCATTTGCTTTTCGGCCGGAGGGTTTCGTTCCCCTTTATTGACAGAAACTTTATTGTATACTCATACTTTTTTGATGTGATGACTCCCCACAAAACTTAGTTCTTTTGAAACAAACCTTGCAAAACCGGTCGCGACCTGCGTTGAAAATCTCTTAAAATAGTAAACTATTTTATTTATACTGCAGTCCCCTCTTAATCATAACGTTGCTAATAGTTTATTGTAGTGTTATTTGTTGACTCTGCCTAATCTATTATCTTCATAGCCCTCCTCTCTTTTCTTAATAGTTTCCGCTCAGTATGTCTGTGTTCCAACATCTCTTATTTTTTTCAATACCACCATATCAAAACCTCCAGGCATTAGTTTCATTTATTCTCTTTGGATTAAGAAATTACACCATATTATTCATTACTCATTCGTTTTAGAGGTTTGTTGTTTAGAATGTTTGTTCAAAACCTTGAATTCACATCCAATTGTATTAATCAATTTTATCTTACCGTGCTGCTTGAAATCTCTTTCCTGTTAGTTTTTTAGCGGGGTGGAAGCCAGTCAAGAGGCGCTCAGCGGTTCTAACCCTCTTCTCTCTGAAAAACCTTTTTAAGAGGTTTGAGAGGTATGAGGACGGGGTGATTTTTGATCCCTGGATAGCCAGTCAGTCAGCGTTAGCAAGGAGATCTTTTCTCTGTTAACTCATCCGATCCTGCGGACAGCAAACTGTCGTGTAAGTTTACAGTTGAAACGGCAGGGTTGGTGTATGTTATGTAAATCAAAACGAACGACTGTTTGAGAATTAAACCAAAGTTTGGTCTTTGAGTATTTATTTACATTTGCAAATGGAGAAAACACAGTTTCAAAGGTACACGCAGCACAACTGAAAATGTCTTTCTAACCTAAAGTCTAAACATCCTAGCCCAGTCTCACTGAAAAGCGTACAAATACCACCCCAGACAGCAAACAGTCATTGAAACTATGTTAAATCAACATTCCGTTGTCAACATTAAGTCATTGAAACAACATCAAATTCTGATGTTGATTCAACATCATTTTGCACCCTGTTTTAATATTGAAACAACGTTGAAATCCTGTCCCATAGAATAAGCGATTTCAATGGTATTTCAATTATCAGGAATATTGAAACAATGTTGAAATTTCAACTGAACTAAGGATCAACGTGATTTCAATGGATTTCAATCATTATTAAGCCATAGAAAAGTATTGCTAGGCATACAAAGTAATGCCCGCTAAATTAAATAGCCTATAATGAATATCCTGCTTTATCTACAGCCGGGATGTTAAAAGTGATGGAACATTTGAAAGCTTTATGCCTATAGCTAGCCTAAAACACAAATCCCACACCACACTGTTTAAGTAAAAACAAATTCATTTTATTAGCCTCTTATTTCATTATTTGTCCTCTTTAGCATAGTTTACAGTTCATGGTCCTCTGACGTCTGACTGCTTTGTCGTCAGTCCATCCTGCCCGGTCTGACGCTTAAGCGCACGAACTGTTGCACACACCTGGGCAAAAGTAAAAATAGGTGACGGCTGGCTGTCCCCATCTGCTGTGTATGAGCATCTAAAACAGAAAATACAACCACAATGCAAACAAATTAGCCTTTAAGTTAAACAGAACACCCACATATATACACTTGGAAACAAATTCACTAGTCCTAGTATTTTTCAATGATCGGATATAAGGCAATTTGTCCAGTGTTGTAGTCTAGCCTATCATGTTTTCCCTACATTCAAATCACTTTTCAAAATCGAAGGTTACCTTTTTACTTGCTTCAGTCCCTCCGCGGGTGATCTCTTTTCTTCCCCTCTCCGCCTGGCATTTCCCTCTCTACAAACACACATTACAACACAATTAGAGCAACAAATACTGTCACATCCTTGCCAAACATCAGTTCAAAATGGATATTTAGGCTAAGGCTAGCGCCGCTAACGTTAGCTAGCATTAGCTAACATGACCGAATTCTAAAAGTTGTCCTCAGCAAAACCCAAAAGCTATAATGCAACTAAAAATGGAAATTCAGTCCATATCCAATAATTTCCTTGCCAAAACATTTCCAACTTCATCTGTACCATGTTCTAAGACTGTTACTGCACTAACGCTACCATAATGTTAGCTAACGCTTATAACATTAGCTGTTTTAAAAGTTGTCTGATGCAGAATCCAAAAGCATAATGGACACTAACCATCATGTTAACGAAAGTAACAGTATTTGATTTAGCTAGTACAATTCATTCATATCGAACATTACATATTAAGCAAGCTTACCTGATCGTATTCGCCCCAAGAGTCCAGAAATGAGATGGTTCCGGTGGTTGCAGTCGCGTTGGTCTACCACCACATTTGATCTCCCCGGTCAACCAAAAATCAATGACTTTTCAATCATATTTCCGGTCAACTATATATCAATGCATTTTCAATCATATTTCCCGTCAACTATATATCAATGCATTTTCAATCATATTTCCCTGTCAACTATAAATCAATGCATTTTCAATCATATTTCCGGTCAACTATAAATCGATGCATTTTCAATCATATTTCCGGTCAACTATATATCAATGCATTTTCAATCATATTTCCGGTCAACTATATATCAATGCATTTTCAATCATATTTCCGGTCAACTATATATCAATGCATTTTCAATCATATTTCCCGGTCAACTTATTTCATGGCTTTTTCAACAACAGGTCATTTCCGGTCAACTATAAATCAATGACTTTTCAACACATTGGCAATATCGCCCCGATAAACCAAATATCAATGCTTAATCAATCATAAAGATAACTACAGATCAATGTTGTTCTAATGTTGTTGCCATCAACATTAATAACGTCAGGTTTCATCGATATTGTAATGGTGATTCAACATTTATTTTGCATTGAAATTTCAATATCAACCATAATGATGATTCCGATGGAAAATCAATATTTATTCAATGTTGGGTTGCTGTCTGGGACGGGTTTCCAGCCTGTAAATACGTGCAATGTGTACGCGGAATTGAAATTGTGCATTACAGCGAATCGCAAGCGCTCAAATTACAGTAATGGAAACCACTGCGTTTATAGTATGAAGGGACACAGGACTTTCACCCAGGAGACCGGGTTGGCTCCCGTGTTTCGTTCAGCGTTTATTAGCGGTTGTTTATGTGGCGTTTTTAGCGACTTTATAGTGTTTTTTGTTAAGCCTTTCCCAATGTTTCTTTCCTAAACCCAACCGTTTATTAGTGTGTTTTTGTGATTTTCTTGTGTTATTAAAGCCTTTCCCTGCATTCTTTCTCTAAACCCAACCATATCTATATTTTTGTGTGTGATGCTGTTCTCGCGATAACACACAACGTGGTGACGCGAGCTGCGTGCATATAAAACGCACCGGTCCCCATGACTTCAATTGGAGCGCTCCGTGTCTGTAATGCACGTAGAATTTCACTTTCGCGTACATATTGCACGGTAGAAACCCGTGTTATTTGTACGCTTTCGAGTGAGATCGGGTATGAAACATCCACACATCATATAGTGAAGAAACTCTGTTAAGCCACCCCTCTAAATGTATCTTTTAGTATGGCCATAGTTGAAAAGAGGACATCATGAAAAGTCAAACCATTGTCTCACCTTGCACTCTGCTCTTGTTCTTTTCATTAGCCTAAACAACAGTTTATCTCAGGAGACAGAAACCTACGTAGTTCTCACTGTCGTAAACAGTCATCGGCCTTCTCCACTTCTATCTAAGCAAAAGACAACAATGTGAGAAGGTTCAGGCTAGTAGAACTAAATAATTCTACTGGGCTATAGTTCACGGTTGCCAACTATTTCACTTGGAGCCTTTTGAATCTACACATGAAGAAGCTAAATCTTGTGGCGTTATAAAACAATCAAGCCAATGGTTAATATCATTAAACAAATGGTTAATATCATTAAACAAATGGTTAAAATAAAATTTGCCACCACAATGCTTACAGAGGAATGTACACGTTGTGACAGTTAAATACCAACCTCTCCTAAATACCATCTCAGAGCAGGTGCAGACTACTTGTTTTCTTCTTTGCATGTTTTATTTCATTTCTACTTTTGCTGACAAATACATCATACATTCAGTATGTATCAGACTCTACAGTGTAAAGGTCAAATTGGTTTTCCTTTATTTTCTGAAGAGCACAAGTTACATAACTTTCTTAATTTGTAATGAATCACATGTTGGTGGCAAAATCTCATATTTGTCCAATCTAATAATTTATGTTTCTTACTGTAGTCCTAATAACTTCTAATTACTATTTTTGCAATTACAAGTTGTTGCATTTATTTTCCAGTTTTATTTGTAGTTTAACAATGCTGGTGATTAGTCTGGAGAGTCAACCAGAGAAAGGAGAAGAGGAAGAACCTGGCTTCCTATCTCACACACCTGCCCATGGTATTCTCTCACATTTTCTATATTTTACCAATGCTTATATTATTTTATAATACAGTCAAAGTGAATACCTCATATCAGCTGAGGTAGATCTAATGATACTATGAAACACTTCCTAATTGTAAAAAGAAAAAGGCATTGGATCGTATGCAGTTTACAAACCATCAGTAAGAAATCTTGTCTTTTTCTAAATATGTATAGTAAAGTATTTTATTTTCATTATGACCCATTATACACATTGATATAAATACTTCAGAAACATAAAGCATCCTTTAACAAGTATTGCTGATATATTCCTTAACATAAACATTCAAATTCAAAAGTAGAAAGTTCCAGCATACAAAATACAAAACAATAAAAAATATTAGTTTGCTATGGTTTCAGATGAGATTTTTAGAAAACACACGCGCATACATTCCTTATTGTATAAACATTCCAGCATTTCTAAAAACACATCTTTCCATATTGTTGAACTTCAGAACTTCAAATGTAATGTTTTTTGATTTAACATAAGAGTTGATTAATATTCTCTCCCTCTCTAAAAAACAATTAAAATATATATCTTAGAAATTGATACACAGAAGTGATAACATGCGTATGTTGTTACAGTATAACTTTCTAGAGAGTTCAACATAAAAAAAATCTAATGAAAATAGAATAGAATGTTTTTTTATATCCAATCAATTCACCCCCCCCCCATTGTTAAACATAAAACTACATCTAAAACAGTCAAAATATGTAACAAAAAAGAGTTTAAATAAAAAAGTAATTTTTACATAATATCTGACAGTGTTTTCCTGAAATAAAGTTCCATGTAATTGAACTGTCACATCCAGTTTTTGTGCATCCTGTAAAATAATAATGCAATAGGAGTCACTTTCAGCCCATTTGTCTTTGTCTTGTCTAATTTCGCTGTTAACCTATTATTACTTAGAAATACATATCCTAAACTTACATGTTGTTTTTTCCTTAAAAAAATAAGCATTTATCTGTAAATGCTGATTTGTTATTCTTTGATTTTTACAGAAACAGATTTTTAGTAGGGTCTTGGTTGTTTAAACTCACTCACAGGTTGAACATGTCATCCAGACTTTTAATAGCTTCTTCTTTAGAGTGTGTTTTCCACTCACTGGGAATTTCACCATCGTCCTGGAATTTTTTGTTATAATATTGTTCCAGTTGCTTCTGAAATCGACACACAAACCATGTCCAATATTTCAACTTAGACTCATCAGGGGTGATTCTCCAGTTAGCATACCGTGGGCCAGCAGTTCGGTACTGTTTAAAGGGAATGAGCTTTTCTGGATCTTCACCAGGGTAAAAACTTCCATCACTCGCAACATTTGTTGAGCAGAAATCAACACTCAGTATCTCTGTGTTTCTGTAGTGAAAACCATTGACTGCAGCAGATCGATGAAAGGGCACGCTGTGGTCATCAGGACTGTGATCAGCAACAGTTACACAGCTGATCGATGAGGATTTGATCAGGCTTCATCCTGAATTCCTTCATCTTATCCAGTGAGAGGCTGCTCACTTCCTTTATGACAGATACAAGGCCTTTCTCTGTCTCTTCTTTTAGAAAGTCAAAATTGTTTATGTCACTGAAGTTTTGACAACAGATGGTGTTGAATGTTAGCTGATCTTTTAACAAACTGGATAGAAAATCTGGTCTCCTCATAATGCTCATTAATAACAGAAGAGTGTAAACACCAATGACTTTATGAAGGCTCTGTTTATTACAAGTAAAAGAAAATATCCCTTTTTTTACACACACTGATATTTCTGTTAGTAATTATGGATATCAATATATTGTAGCAATAACAGGAGTCTAATTAAGCAAACAGCAAAAACAATCCCAATATGGTAGTAGTATTACTGATAAGTAGCAGTAAAAAGATCATTTAATATTAGATGAAGTATAAAATAGTTGAATATTCCAAGTACTTAGGAAACATAAAGCATCATCCATCAACATCTTGGAGAAAAACATACAAAGTAGTAAACAAATAACAACATAAAAAACTAAATATGAAGAGAAATGTTTGTGTAAAAACAATTTTCAGAAGTTGGACAAAAGCTAAAAAGGTGGACAAAACAAATGAAAAGGATTTCATTCTCTTTTACACTATCATCAACTTCTCACAGCTCTTTCCCTTTTATGTAGAAGTCTCACTCACAAGTTTCATGTATTTTTTATAATCAACAAAACGTTATCAAACAATTTCATAAGTCCACCTTATAACTCATTCTTTATATTAGTTATGTGACATAAATTCTTTTAAAACCCCTCAAAAACTGTTTAGAAAAATAAAATTACAGATATATTTATATAAAACTAAATTAGTATCAATACAAAACTTGTGTGTTATGATGCCTTTTAATGAGATCTCCTGTTTTGAATGAATTTAATTATACATCTGTCAACCTGTCTCAGTTCAACATCCTACACCTTTCTTCGCTATTTAAAGCTAGGGCGTAGTTTGTGTCTCCCCCATGAGGAATTCTAAGTAATGACAAAACTGTCATTGTGTCCACGATATAAAAGCCTTCCGTTGATCGCAGAAGGGGTAACTATCTTCACTCGAGTTTCTGTGCGGAAAGTCGCGGACGTCACAATCTTCTGAACATAGCCATACTGAGAGATACTGAGAGAGTTGTATGGAGCTGATCGTCTTAATTAGCTTTGTAGCAACTCATTGTGGCAATGGTTTGTAACGGACGTTCATTAATATCAAAAATGTTACGCACTATAGCTTTAAACAACTGTTCAAAGAAAATTGTCATGCATCTTGTATTTAAAAAATACACATCTTTGGATGACTAAAAATATCTCAGAAATAATTATATACACTGATCTTTTTTCTAAGCACACTCCGAAGTTTCATCTCATGTCCGTTTAATGAGATGTTCACATAAAAGTAAAAAGGTAAAAACAAAACTAAAATCTTCGCTTACATCCCTGTTTATAGAGGAATGAAAAATACATCCATTATATGTAATATGATAACTTAGAAACGTTTTCTTTAAATATTCACATACAAATTGCATTTTCATCATCTTATAAAATAAAGAAAAAACATTTCAATTAAAAACAAAATGTATACTGCACCTCACTCTCTACTTAATTTGTTTTAACTACATAAATTATAGACGTGGCTGTTTTCATTCATTTTGGAATCACTTTATCTTCATTATTGCTATTGTTGCACATTAATCAAATAAATAATTGCTATTTCTTTTAAACAGCTAAAGGCACTTAGGGCTTTCTGTTACTTTGAGTAGGGTCCTGGTTGTTTCTGGCTCACTCACAGATTGTACATGTCATCCAGACTTTTAATAGCTTCTTGTTTACTGTAGTTTCTCCACTCACTGGGAATTTCTCCTCTTCCCTGGAATTTTAATTCATAGTGATCTTCCAGTTGTTTTTGAAATCGACAGACAAACCATTTCCAGTATGTCAGCAGTAATCTGCCATGAAGAATACTTCTCCCCAGCACTTGGATAGTTTTTGTAAGGAATACTCCGATTTGAATGTCGATCAGGGTAAAAACTTTCATCACTTGCAATATTTTTTGGGCAGAAATGACATTTAGGTATGAGGATGTGTTGGAAAACAAGTATCATTATGATTTTCGGCAGGGTTGTTGTGTTGGCTCACTCACAGTTTGAACATTTCATCCAGACTTGTGATAGCTTCTTCTTTAGAGTGTTTTTTCCACTCACTGGGAATTTCACCTTTGTCCTGGAATTTTAATTCATAGTAATCTTCCAGTTCCTTCTGAAATTGACACACAAACCATGTCCAATATTTCATCTTAGACTCATCAGGGGTGATTCTCCAGTTAGCATACCGTGGGCCAGCAGTTCGGTACTGTTTAAAGGGAATGAGCACTTTTGAAACTCCATCAGGGTAAAAACTTCTATCACTTGCAACATTTGTTGTGCAGAAATTAACACTCAGTATCTCTGTGTCTCTGTAGTGAAAACCATTGACTGCAGCAGATCGATGAAAGGGCACGCTGTGGTCACCAGGACTGTGATCTTCCAATGTGTTGGTACAAACAGCTGCACAGAATGGACACGTTACCCAGCAACAGTTACACAGCTGATCGATGAGGATTTGATCAGGCTTCATCCTGAATTCCTCCATCTTATCCAGTGAGAGGCTGCTCACTTCCTTTATGACAGATACAAGGCCTTTCTCTGTCTCTTCTTTTAGAAAGTCAAAATTGTTTATGTCACTGAAGTTTTGACAACAGATGGTGTTGAATGTTAGCTGATCTTTTAACAAACTGGAAAATTCCTTCACCCACATATCTAGGTCTCCTCTTCGTTTTTTGACTTTCTCTGTAGCATCAAATAAAGCTTGACTCACACGTGTTTTGATGTCTTCAACATTTTTCTTGAGTATATTCCGTGCTTTATCTTTGTTGTCTCTGAAGATGTATTTCTGTACTTCCTCTTTTATAAAAGCCTCTGCTTGTTCCTTTGGCTTCCGAATGTAGGTGATAAAACCATCAAAACCATCTTTTTTGTCTTCTTTCTCAGCCAGTGACTTTAACAAATGTTTCTCCAAGTTCAGCCTGTTCCCACTGAATGCTGGGAGAGTACACCTCATCTCTCCAGCGAGATCCATGGCAGTCTTGTTACAGACAGCCTCAACAGTGGAAGCCTTCAGTTTTTCACACATCAGTTCTCCAAGCACAACAGCAGATGAGTTTCCTTTGCAGAAGCTTCTGAAAATGTTGTAATATTGCATTTTCTTGCTTTCTACGTAACTGAGTACATCATTGTTTCCTTTGAATTTCTTGTGGGACTCTGAAAGCCAACTCTCTGCTCTGTGAAACACATACAGTATGAGATCAACTGTAAACTCCTTCTTTAGAGCATAGTTCCTCTTTGATTCAAATTCTGTCACCTTTTTTTTCACATTGTTGGCCACTTCTTGCAAGTAAGTTGGACTGTAGCCTCTTGTAGCGACAGGTTTGCTCTTAATTGCATCAAGCGACTGTTTTTCAACATCGTCAATGAGGGATCTGATCAATTGCTGGTCACACTGACCTATCCACTGAAAGTAATATTTTTTAATTTTGTTTGAATGTGATACATAATTACTGTAATCACCAACTTCTGATATGTTTTTGTATTTTTCACTGCTTTCAGATTCAGCTATAAGACTCCATTCAAAACCAAGCTCCTGAAGAATAGTTGACTGATCTTTTTCATAGTTTATGTCCTCAATAGGTTTTATATCTGCAGTTAGTTCACTGACCAAGTCACTCCAGACAGAGTTGAAGTGCTTCTTAAGCTCCTCTTCATCTTTTGCCTTGTCCTTTAACTGATGAGCGAGCTCTTTGCTCTTTTGTAGCAGCTTGTTCTCAAACTCTGTCTTCTTCTCATCCAGCTTTTTACAAGCATTCTTCTGCTGGATGACTTCATCCAGTTTTCTTTTAACTCCTCTCACTTGTTCATCATGAAACTCCTTGATTTTGGTTTCAAATTGTCCTCGCCACTGAACCAACATTTCTTTGTCTTTGTCATCATCAAAGTATATTGTCATTGCTTTTTTGATTTCTCCATAGGTTTTGTACATTTCTTTATGAAGATAATTGAGCTCGACCTTGTCAAGGTTTCCATTTTCAATTGTGGTATGAAGCGCGTTCTCAATGGTCAACATGTGGCTCCTCAGGGCCCAGGTCCAGTTCCCATACTGGACCTCAAGTTTTCTGTACACTGCAATTTCAAGTGTGTTTTTGAAACTGAAAACAAAGTTTTCGTTCATCAGGGCGTTCCACAGGTCATTAATTTTGCTTTTGAATTCAGAGAGAGTAGTCCCAGCAGACTGTGAAGCTTTAGAGAGGATGAAGGTCTTCAGCTCTTGGATGCTCTCACTGTAACCTGGATTTGGAGGAGCCATAGGTGGACTTCCCTCCCATAGTTGGGCAAAGTATTTCACATCTTTCTGCACATCAAAAGCAATGACGTCACTGAAACACTCAGCATCACAGACTTCTTCTTTGGCTGCTAGTTTGGCCATCTGGTCCAGTTTTTCTTGCAGCCGTCTCTTTCCATCCAAGTTTTTCTCTGCAGCTGCAATATCTGTAACATTCTGGTGAACAAACACACAACTTGGAGAAAATTTAACTTTCTTCATCCTCATGAACGCCTGAACAACAATCTGCAGAACATCTTGCATCTCAGCTGGATTCTCTCCAAAGATGTTGATCAGTGTCATGTTTCCCAGACCAACAACAAATGTTGCCAGTTCATTGTCGTGGTGAAGAGTGGCGTTACCTTCCAACTCAAAGACGCAGCCCCTTCAGTGTCCACCACCAGAACATAGTCAAACTGAAAGTCTTTCTTGATCTCCTCTGACACTTTGACCAGCTGCATGAAGGCACCCTTGGTGCACCTGCCAGCACTCACTGTAAACTGTAACCCAAACATGGCATTCAGCATCGTTGATTTTCCACTGCTTTGTATGCCTAAAACAGACAAAACAAAAACTCTCTTGTCGCCCAGTTTCTTGATGACTTCATCTAAAAGACTAGAGATCCAAGTCAAAGGCACATGACCTGCATCACCATCCATCAGCTCCATTGGGTGTCCTGATATCATCAGCTCTGCAGCCAGCTCAGGGTATTTAGACCAGTCAGGCTGTTCACTCGTTTTTTTCTTCAAACATTTATGTGCTTCATAGATCTGTCCCATTTCTCTAAAGATGTGCTCCAAGCCAAAAGTTGCTGACTGTAATTCTGTTGATATTTGATCAAGCTCAGTTTTCAGTTTTGTTGATATTTGATCAAGCTCAGTTTTCTTTTCTTTTAACTGATCAGATTTGTCATGCTTCTTCTTCAAAGCCAGGACCTCAGACCACTTTGCATCATATCTTTGGAGAATTGAAGTGAGATCATTTGTGGGTAGGGCATCTATTAAGATCTGAGTCCACTTCAGGAAATACTCCTCTTCTGTTGATGGCAAAGATGAGAGGCTTTCAATGAACAACTTCATCGGTTCACTACAAGAAGCAGTGCATTGATCTCGTCGTATTTGCTCCAGTTCCTGTTGCTTTTGACATTTCTCCTTCTCAAGGGTTTCTCCTTTGAGGTGATACAGTTCTTTGTTTATTCTGCACCACTTATGCCACAGTTGGCCTTGACAAGGGAGAAATGTATCTTTGATCTTTGAAACTTCCAACCTTGCAAGCACATTCATTATTTGCTCTGCATCTGATTTCCCTTTTTGGCAGACTTTGTCATCTTCATCCACTCTGATTCCAGAGACCTCAGCCATGCTTTCAAGCTGGAAGGATGCATGTGGTCCAGACAAAATGTCTCCAATTATGTTTTTAAGTTCTTCAGAAACATCCGACAGGCTTCTGTCCTTTAGACCCATTTTGTATTTTCCTTTTTTCATCTTAACTACACCATGATCATTATCAGCCAACAGAATAATTAGAGGCTTCGGAGACTTGAGAAGGGCTGAGATTCTAGTGAGAACTGCAGAACTTTTGTCACTTTTTTCCAGAGTTGGTATAAGAACGACATTGACTGAAGATTTTTGACTCAGTATGTCACGCTGTTTTTCAATTGACAGAGCATCACCATGAAGATTACAGAAGGCAATGCAGTCAGTGAAGGCATCATTGGGTTTTCCAGCAGGGCAGTACCAGGCAATCTCTGCCACACCATCCATCAGATGACGAGACTTGGTGCTACCTGGACAGTTTCTGTGGAAGAAGGTGTTGTGACGGTCGTTGATCAAAGTGTTCATCAGCTGAGATTTAGACAGAGATAGTGAACCCAGGCGGAGAAATGACACCATGGCTGTCTCAGCTTTGCAGATGGGCAAACTCTTTATGGTGACAATGTTTGAATTATCTTTGATTTCAGTTATCTTCCATGTTTTTCTTATTTGTCTGAATGTCCACAGAGGACAGTCAATATCCATTGTGATTGGGTCAGGAACAAGCAACGGTAAGGCATATTGACATTGTGATAGCTTTGTAATCATGTTCTGCTTAAAAAAGCTGTCTGAGCAGTGAAATACTGCCATTTGAACATCCATTGGATGCACATGAGTCTGTTTTGATTTATCACAGTCTACAGTGGTGCTTAAAAGAGCTTCTAAATCTAAGTCATCATTGTCTGTCTCAACAGTGTCAGACACTGGATCAGGCTTTGAATGACTCACCCCAGGACTGGCTTGTCTTACAGGAATATATCTGGCTCTGTAGTCTAACATCATCAACCTCTGAAGAAAAGTATGAGCAAGATTTTTCTCAGATGTGTCATGGTCCTGTTTCACAGGTGGACCTATTTTAAGAAAATCTGCTGGTGTCAACTTCTGTTGTTTGTCTTGAAGGTGAAGTCTGGCAAACAGTTTTTCAGTTTCTCTTTGATATTGTTGTTTCTTGTTGATCTCTTCAGACATCTCCACTGACTGCTGCAAATAAGTAAATAAACATGTACTCTATGATAAATATGAACATACAATACAACGGGATATACAGTGAATAAGATTCAGATACAGTGAATAAGATTCACTCTTAAGATTTAGTAAATGAAGTATTCTTACCTCCTTGTTTCCACTTGTATCTTTATCTGAGCTACCTGCAGATTAATGATGAACTGCATTATAAAAGGGTCAGAGCAATTTCTAATAGTAATGTTCACTGTAAGCAATTTGTTTATGTAACTAGCTCTATTCTTGAGTTGTTCATGTTATTGTACTATTAAAATATTCATTAAAATGTTACCTTTATCAGTTGTTTCAGATTGTACAGGCTTGATTTCAGATTCTCCTCCTACTGTTGTGTTGTCATCATTCTTTGATTGTTGATCACCAGGTACATCCCCTAGATTGCGCTAAGTGAACAAATAATTTTAATTTAACTTTAGTTAACCAAGTTAGAACTACTGAGATTAGATACATAAAGATACAAAAATAGACAGTGGTTTACCTGTTCAGACTAAAACAAATAAAAAAATAGTATAATATAAAGGGCCCTATCTTGCACTCGCATGTACCGTTCCTATTTTGCACCCGACGCCTAGCGGACTTTTCCCTCACCAGACGCACGTCGGTAAATTTGGGAATGTATTTGCGCTCAACGAAAAGAGGCGGCATGTTCAGGGGCAAACGTACCCTGGTGCTATTTTGCAGTTTCAGAAAACAATTCCACCACTGACCAGGAAAAACCTGGTCCAAAGTCAGTGGTGCGTTATTCAGATGCTATTTTAGGGGCGCATGCTTGGCCATAATGTAGCGTGTGCACAACGCGCATACACTTTGCTTCTCTCCACGGACGCAGCAGCTCCCATTTTTGCAAACCATACATGAATACAAGGAAAAATATTACTGACAATGTGCTTCAGGTGTTTGGATAGATCAGGAGGCACTTTACAGTACAGTCCTCAAAAAGTCGCAGCATTCTTTGTGGCTTGTTGTGATTTACACAACATTTCCATGAATCATGGATGTGTTGATGACATATTATAGGACTTAAGGAGACTAGATGTTGAACTTCGGCAGGATTGGACACTCCGGCGGGTTCTGGGGCGGAGATGGAGTCGGGGGGGCACAACAGGAGCAGCTGGTTGGTTTGGAGGCCCACGCTCCATGGCTGCAGCAATCCTCTCCAGACTTGAGGAGATGCGCCCGAGAGGAGCAGCAACATCACCACCTGGTCAAGACGGCATTTATTACTTTGCCGCATCTCGGACAACTCCCCCAGAGTAAGACAAGTCGATACATACCCTTCTCATCTCCGTGCGTGCTGTAACGCTGTCTGACGGTTCCAGCATTAGCTTAGCCTAGCACAGATCCTGCAGGTAACTGGTTCCAACTAGCCTACTGCTCCGAATTGTGACAAAAGTGACAAAATAACTCCAACATGTTCCTATTTACATGTTGTGATTTGTAGAGTCACAGCATGTACAAAAAACAACGTAACATGAGACACAGCCATCTTCTAACAGTAAACAAACCGGGAACTATATTCTCAGACAGGCTTGCTGCGAGCATATCACTCCGCCCAAGTACTATATTCTTCCGCCTGAGAATGTAGTTCCCGGTTTGTTTACAATTAGAAGACGGCTGTGTCTCATCCCAGACAGCATTTACATCTGTGCCAGATCCGTTTTTGAATCAGCAGATTCGCGCAGCAGTCACACTCCGTATGCATATCTGCACCAACTTTGCGCCAGACTTCTCTGTAGCTTCTGAGTAAGACAGTCCTTCTGGTGGTTGCGACGCAGATCCGGGACAGCTTCGCAGACCAGAAGCACCACAACTGAAATGAGTCCGCCCAGCGGGTGTGGGCCAGACCGGACACGCCACAACTGAATTGAGTCCGCGCGGCGGGTGGGGCCGTTCTAATACATCATGATGTGGGCCGGATCCACGGGAGCTGCGCAGACCAGACGCGCCACAACTAACGGAACGCTTTTTTCCTGCATAAACCCGCAACTCTATTTGAAATGCAGAGAGGAAGACTGCAGGCTGCACCGTCTTTGTGATTATTGGTAAGTGCATTACAAGTAAAATTGTAAAAGTAAACTGCTGTTGATGTCATGTTAATCTGTTAAATATGTATAGGCTAAATATAAAAGTTTACAAATTTAGTTTACACTGACATTCTGACAACCTGAGACGTGTCAGACAAGCTGGGTAGGCTAGTAGACCTATAGTTAGGCTAGGCTTGTAGTAGGCTATAGGTTCTTTTAAACATCCACAACTAATATGAACATAGGCTTTAAGGCTGAATCGGTGATCTTTGCTTATTATTCACCAAAACTACTGAATATCGTGTCCATTGTGTTTAGCTGAAAAATCATTTGTTAGCGCTACCCACTAGGCTAACCAGTCTTTTGTCTGTAGTTACCCTAACAATAAAAACAAATTCAGTGAGATGGCAAACAAGGCCATTATGGCTCGTAAGCATAGCCTATATAGATGCCTACACTCAGTCTTTACTTAATCACTACTCTCTCACTCATTCACTCACTATACACACCACTTAAGTCACATTTAGCCTATTCATATTTATTTGTGCAAGCATTTTACTATACTGTCATGTAATAAATAATTTCTGAATATTTAATCTAACATACTGTTTGTTTCTTTGCTTTGTTTGCTTTTTGTAGGCTACGTCTTACAGGAGCAGTGAGGAAGAATCGCATGTCTGACAAAAAAAAGGACACGGAGATAAATCAATCGCCATCAGGTGGTTTAATCTGCCTTGGGACTGCGGGGGTGGACGCCGTGCCAGGTCTCACCATGGGTCTCACCCAAGTAATGAGCAGTAAATATACAGTAGCAGTGTTTACATTAGGTTTTACTTGGTTTTGTATTTTTTTTGTAATTTGAATGATTAACATTGATCTTTAATCATATGCTTTTTGTCTTTTTTTTCTTGTCTTTGATTTTTGATTGTATTGGTTTGTACTGTCTTTTTGTGCATCTCGATTCACGTCAGATGGTTTTTCATGCTGTAGTTTTCTCTTTTGCCTTTTTAAAATAAAAAATAAACTATTTTGAAAATTACAAATTGTGTGGGTATTTGTTGTGGCCTTAATTGTCTAATAGCCTAAATATGAATCACAGATCAGGGCCAGATGAGCCCCAGATGTAAAATATGAGTCTGGGCCAGATCCGCACCACACATCATGGCATTAAAAACTGTACTTGGCCAATTCTGGCCCAGATCTGTCTCTGATCTGTAATTCCAACCTGTTCCGGTATTGGGCCGTTGGAACGGATGAGCCCGGCCCAGGTCCGTTTAGCGGATCTGCGCCAAATGCTAATGAAGACCTGGTCCAAATCTGGCCCAAATACATTTTGCTGTCTGGGATGTTACGTTGTTTTTTGTACACGGTGTGACTCTATAAATCACAACATGTAAATAGGAACATGTTGGCGTTATTTTGTCACTTATTTGGAGCAGTAGGATTACTGGAACCATTCACCTGCATGTTCTGTGCTGGCCTGATGCCGCTGGAGCCGTCAGACAGCATTACAGCATGCACAGAGATGAGAAGGGTATGTATCGACTTGTCTAACTCTGGGGGTTACGGTGAATAAGCTAAATTCCCAATAAGTCGGCGTGTTCCTTTAACCAAGCAGATTCTTTGTATCGCATTACGGTTTTTGCAAACGGCAGTTTTCTTTATAACAGTGTAGCAGATCATACTGTAGCCTAATAGTAAAGCCACTGTAGAGCCGTCAGAAAAGTGTGACTCGCTCTGAAACGTTTTTTAAACATTTTTGTAGTGTTCCCTGGATACAAACCAGTGAGAGCCATTAAAAAGAAATACATTATTATACATTATAGTTCTGTTAATGATCATGGTGCTGCAGCCTATAGTTTACTTTTTCGCCCACAGGATTGCACCTGAATGAAATTATAATACAATTCCAGTTCTCACCAGTAATATTATAAGTTTACGTTGATTAAATATGAAAGTTCAACTGTTAATGCGTATGCATTGACTCAAGCAGCAATTTTCTCCCACACAAATTCTCTCTCTTTTGCAGCATCAGCCCATTGACATAGCCGCTGTCTTGCTTTTTTAACGAAATACATGTTCAAACTCGCTGTTTGTTCGCATGAGTATTTCCGCCGACCCGTTTGTTTGTGGTTGTTACCATGGTGAATCGTAGAATCATGGCTCCATTCATACTGCCTTTTGTGCACGCACGTAACCCTGAGTGAACCTACTCCGAGTTGATTGAACCAGAGATGGGGACTCGAGTCGCACTTAAGTCGCACAAACAGCTGAATTCAGACTTGACTCGGACTCTACCCAAAAGACTTCAGACTTGACCTGCGACTCGACCCAAAAGACTTCAGACTCAAGCTTCGAGACTTGTCAACAACATGTTTTCATGCAATTATTGCTTTTTAAATGTATTCATGTATTTCTATTTTCTTTTATTGGCGCATACGTTGGGGAAACGTATGACGAGCTGCATGTCCCCTGCCTTTTGCCATACTGTGCAACGTAACGCATGCGTTATGCCTTATGTGCGCGCACTCGCATATAAAAAAAATACATTGATGATGGCAACACCGAGTCCTCCTGTAATTGTGCCTTTTGTCATTAGTTTTGTTTTCAATAACTTGGTAAACAGTGGCAGTAAGCGAACAGCTACATGCAAGGTGTGTGGCACCAAGATAAATGATGCTGGATCAACAACGTCGGACTTCATCAGGCATCTCCAAATGCACCTAAATAGGTCAGTCACTCACACGCTAATGTGAAAGAGACGTTACATTTAGCATATTTATATATATTATATATTTCTAGTTAGTAGTTGCTGAGCCTCAGACATCCATGGCGCACAGGAGGCGTGACGCACGGATCCATCTCCCCAGGAACAAACGCTGTGTCGGGGGGGGGGGGGGGAACTCATGTCATGCGTAATTGATCCTGTGGATGATTTGTAGGCTATTAAGTGTACAAGGTGTACCCGGTCCACCAAACACTGGGTCTTAATTCTGCACATATTTCTGTTACTGTAGTCCTATTTACTATTTCATTATTTCATCCATGCGTGGCGCAGCAGATCCGTGCACACTGTCACCTGCAGAGGATACGCTGGCCTCACTAACCTCTCCTCCTTTGAGTCGAGTCTCCCTCACGCTGGACTCAGTTTCACTGAGCCTACTAACACTTAGAAAATAAATGTCATTACATCAGTGAGTTCAAACTGCTTATTATGCGTAATTTTTGACTGATGGTGAGATGCATGTTGTTCTCTAACTGGTGTGGCGCTGCCACTATTCTCTTGATTTCCACTTCGACATTAGACATTTTTTTTAATGAAAGAGACGTTATATTTAGCATATTTCACCACAGTTAACAAGCTAACCATCGCAAAGTGTTGTGCTAATGCTGGGAACAGGCACCTTGTATCTTTATAGTTGTATCCATATGATGTGACCAGAGGTGGGTAGAGTAGCCAAAAATTGTACTCAAGTAAAAGTACTGTTACTTCAGAATAATATGACTCAAGTAAAAGTAAAAAGTAGTCATCCAAATAATTACTTGAGTAAGAGTAAAAAAGTACTCGGTGAAAAAACTACTCAAGTACTGAGTAACTGTTGAGTAACGTCTGATTTATTTTTTAACACAAGCATTCAATCAGACGGACAAAAATACTAATAATAATAACTAATAATCATCTTTAGGCAAAAAACAAAAATAGCTTAAATTAAAATAATCCAGGTAAATTCAAGTACTTAAAAAATCAAATCCATAAAATAATAATACATGAAAATAAATAAGCACAAGTAACACATTTCCAAACCTACTTTTTACCAGGCTCTGCAGGCAGAACTAGAACAAGGTAATGGAGCTGCTGTTTGGCACTTTTACTAACGTAAACATGCTTTCATTATGAGGCCAGAGGCCTGGACTACGAAGCAAGATTTGGGGTTAACGAGCTAACTTCAGGTTCAACCCAGGGTTTTCTTTATCACGAAGGTGGATCACTTGTTACCGGGTTCAATCGCCATGGTAACTCATGCTGGACGCCTAACCTGGTCGGGAGCAGGTTAAGTTGGAGATGAGAGATCAACCGGTGTAAAAGCACCGCCTACTGACCAATCAATAGGCCTACTCGATTGATAACGGCGTCACCGTTCTTATAGAAGATCAGGCGGAGCTCGGTGCGGAGAGGGAGAGAGGGAGAGAGAGAGAGAGAGAGAGAGAGAGAGAGGGGGAGAGAGAGAGAGAGAGGAGAGAGAGAGAGAGAGAGAGAGAGAGAGAGAGAGGGGAGAGAGAGAGAGAGGGGAGAGAGAGAGAGAGGTACGGGGAAGAGTGCGCTCATAAAAGTAAAAACTTTTAGAGACCGACAACGCTGTAAACATTCCCTGATGGGTATATTTATATAGATTTGAATGGGAGGGAATTACATATTGGCTATTTCTCTGCTTCTTGAGCCAATGCGCACAGCGGTTTGAATTATGTTTTTTATATTTTTTATTTGCTCTCACGATCGCTTCCACTGGCTGGATTGCAACTGAAATAATAGGCTAATTACGGCAGTTTATGGAAAGGACAAGAGTGTAATTATGGTCAGATCTTGGTCCTGAATGATGGGGAAGTGATATTGATAAGCGTTGATTTACGCATCAGCGTCGCCTATTTTTTGTTGCCAGCTGACGAGACTGCACAACTACGTTTGATTGGTGAAACAGTCGCGTACGTGGTAGAGCCTTTGGCGGAAGTCTCTTTTTTTTTTTTTTTTTCTCTCTCTCTCTTTCAAAATAAAACATTAAAATGAGGCGAACACGGGGGGAAACAATGACGCGTAGAATACCAAAGAGGTAAAAAGAGAAGTAACGAGCTCATTGTAGCCTAATGTAGCGGAGTAAGAGTACAGTTTCTTCTTCACAAATCTACTCAAGTAAAAGTAAAAAGTATAGTGATTTAAAACTACTCCTAGAAGTATAATTTTTTCAAAAACTTACTCAAGTAAATGTAACGGAGTAAATGTAACTCGTTACTACCCACCTCTGGATGTGACAGACTTAGGTTAATATTTCACCAGGTCCGAGGGCTAGAGGAATGTGTTAAGTAGACCCCATAAAGTTATCCCACAACTGATTTTAATACTGTACTGCATGGGCATGCTTTGAATTCATAAGATTTATGGGACAGATCAGATGGCCAGAGACTTGAGACTTGACTTGGACTCGTGGCAAAAGACTTGAGACTTGACTTGAACTTGCCCCTCAAAGACTTGAGACTTGACTTGGACTCGTGCTCAAAGACTTGACTTGAACTTGCCCCTCAAAGACTTGAGACTCGACTTGGACTTCCAAAAAATGACTTGTGAACATCTCTGGATTGAACCAACTCATATCAGCTGTTCTGGAACCGAAAACTCTGAGTTTCCCATCTCAGGGTAAATCAACTCAGACATCAGGGTTAGACTCAGAGTTTGTTAAACCTCCGTCCTGGAACGGACCGCAGGAGAACGCATTGACATATATATAATGGACCAATAGACCCCGTTGCTCTGGACGGAGACCAGTGAAGGCTATTAGAAGCACTTTTCCAGTGATGGCCAGCTTTACTGAGCAGCCTCCAACTGACAGAGACAACGTAAATGTGACGTGAGCAACGTGGTGAGGACGGATAGGCAGACACTACGGCACGACACTTATTTGGCAGCCATTTGTGAAGCAAACTTTGTGCGAGTGTTCATGGCTAACGCTGGAGCTAACGGCGGGGAGTGCTGATTGAGGACGACTGCGTGTTTCTGCCGAGGACTCTGCTGCCGCTGGTGGATGGTTTTTCGTTCTCGTTTTGGACAAGGAGGTAAGCGAGCGTCTGGAATGCGTAGCTCCTATGGCGCCATTTTGATGCTAACATGCGATCACCCACCGTTAGCATTCCATTGACTCCCATTCATTTTGACGTCACTTTGACAGAGAATAACTTTACATCTGAAGTGTTTAAAGACTCTATTTGTCCGTTGTTTATTTCTAAAGAAACACGTCAATGTATAAAAGGCTCCATTACCTTGTACCTCACGTTATGGCTCCGTATCAGCCGTTTTTGTAAAAATAGGCTAACAATTGTGTCATAACCAAGCGACCTACTGTCGCATAGTAGAGGAATTACCGTATAGTACTGTCAGTACCCGATCTGTCCCACCTGCACAATCCGTTCTGCGCATGCGCAAGATGTTCACGCATGCGCTGTGGTACGAGGATTTACAACACTACCCAATCTATTCCCACACTAGCCTCCAGCTAACGTTGGTTTAGCTAATAGCTAATTCGGCGGACCGCTAGGTGATTATAGCGGTCTGCCGTTAGCCTCCACCGGGAAGCTAACGTTAGTTTAGCTAACGGTTAATTTGGCTAACCGCTAGCTGATTGTAGCGGTCTGCCGTTAGCCTCCACAGTTAAGCTAACGTTAGTTTAGCTAACAGCTAATTCAGCTAACCGCTAGCTGAGACAGCATGTAAACTTTAAAAGACCCTCAAAATAAAACTTGAAAATAAACGTTAACATATATAACAGCTGTTATGTCAGTTCTACTTTACTTGTGCTCATTTAAAATAAAATCACTCAATTCTTGTCTTTATTGTTATTACTGTAAAGTCTTAATTTAGCTGTAGCCTGCTTTCTCTTTATGTTTGACTTAACGTTATTTTAGACTGAATCTAGCTGTCCGTTCTGCGCATGCGTTATTTTAGACTGAATCTAGCTGTCGGCTAGCGGTTAGCCGAATTAGCTGTTAGCTATCCCTGTGGAGGCTAGCGTGGAACAGATTGGGCAGGTCGTAAAACAGTATTATCATCTGCGCACACGTCATGGCATACGTGTCATCTTGAACATGCGCAGAACGGATCGTGCCGGTGGAACGGATCGGGTACTGACAAGTACAGGAGAAGCTCGCAGGCAGTTTGGACTTCCATTAGCTGTTTAGGTTTAATTACTGATGTTAACTAGCATGTTAGTGATCAATAATTAGCCTGTGCCTATGTTATCTCCTTACATATATCTACACTCTCCGTCTCTGTAAGATTGGGAATGATTGAGATTTCTCTTGGCACAGCTACCAGAAGACTTCACACTTTCAGACACGTTGCTCACGTCACATCTACGTTGTCTCTCTCAGTGGAGGCTGCTCAGTAACGCTCAGCGCTCACCGGAAAAGTGCTTCTAATATACTTCACTGGTCTCCGTCCAGAGACACGGGATCTGTTGGTCCATTTTATATATGTCAATGGTTTTGGAACTGTATTTCTTGGACTGGCCGCTGACTGTAAGTTGGATTTCTGTGTGCTTGTCTCACCGAAGATAACGTTCTGACGGACGCTACGCAAGCAAGCTACCACGTGTTTCTTTTTCTCTTCCTCTCTCTGTGTGTATATCTGTGCACAAGTGTGGTACCACCATAGTTAGTAGTAAGTTAGCCAGACCCTGACACTACTGTAAGGGTGTGATTTGTGTTATATATATTTTTGTTTATTATTTAATATAACTGCTGACTATTATTTTTACTTTTAAGTTGTCGTCCAGTAATATATAATATAGTTTTTTTTTTTGTTAAAGAGTTGTCTGGGGTCAGTTATTTTAATATAGTAGAGGCTGAATGGGTAACAGTAGTGTGGTGTATATACTAACCCAAAATAGGTAAACCTTCATGGTATCTACCTTAAGGAAACAAACCCAAACACTTCATCATTCCAGTCTAAAGTCAATTATTGCAGCTTAGGCATTCTATGGGGGTTGGGGTGTTACACTTGTATAAGTTTACAAACCTGAGGTCCAGGGGCACCAGTGGGTCCAGCAGGGCCAGAGGAACCAGCATCTCCCTTAGCAACATTATCTCCACTCTCTCCCTTAGCACCAGGCTGTCCATCAGTACCCTGTGATTGAGTGAGGGGGGATGGAGAGAGACTGTAAATTCTGTGTTGAAGCTCAAGCTAAAGAAAAACGGTCAGTGAGAGGAGCCATAGAGAAGTGACTTACAGGAGGTCCGGCGAATCCAGCAGGTCCAGGGGTCCAGACTCTCCGGCTCACCCTGTGGAAGAGGAGGAGGAAGAAGAGTCAGTCACAGATTTTTAAGATTCAAGCAGCTACAGAACTTTGAGCTGAAGCTCCATATTCTGCTCTTGAGAAGGACACTCAGACAGGTACTCACAGGGGCTCCGCGAGATCCGGCAGGTCCGGCAGGGCCGCGGGGCATCGGTCTCTCCCTTGTCTCCGGGGCTCCAGCATCTCCCTGAGGAAGGGGGAAAAAGAACAAGACGGAGCAAGAGGGGTACAAAAACAAATCAATGAGAACTTACAGGCAATCAGTTTTCCCTTTTCCCATCTTCCGGGTTTACCTTAGCACCATCGTTTCCAGCAGCTCCAGGGGATCCACAGGCACCCTGAGGGAAAAGCGTGGCAGAGAGCTAGGCAAATTGAAGTGGAAGACCAAGAGTTGTCAAATTAAGCACAAGGATCTATCTGACTCTGGATCACTCATCTGTAAGGTGGATAATATTATTTAAGAGCTGTGTATTGTAAATAACATAATGATGTATACTTAAAATATCTGTGTTAGTAATAAAACAATACAAACCCTAAAAATGCTTTTTAAGTTTAGAAACATTTTGAGTCCCCCCTCCCTTGCCTCACCACAGTGGTTTGGTCCACTGCTCGCTGTACATTAGGATCCGCACTAGACTCACAGTCACATCGGTAGTGACAGGAATGTAGTAAGTAGGCGGTTCAAGGCTGTTTTATTCGTTACAACATCGGATTAAGTTTTTCTTTTCTTAGATAGAAATGATGCGGAGTAATTAATGAATTAGTCATGAGAAAAAAGTTTGCTATGTTAGTGTAGCCTAACATTATGTATGTGAACTGATATTAGGGTTATTATTGAAGATCTACAGTTGTGTTTTGCTCAATATGAAGTTAAGTGGCTTATCAGTTAAATATATATCCTCTGTCCCAGACAAAACCTAATATTTATGTGGAGGATGCAAGATCATTTTACAATTATAATATGACCACGTGGTGAACCTATGAACCTAACTCATATTTAGACATCTGACATTAAAGATTAGTGTTGTTGTTGCCCAGATAAAATGACAGAGGAAAGAAAAACAGACATAAGATCCTTTTTCAGTAGGCCTACACCAAAACGCCAAGTAAGTACAATAAGTCCTCATATCAAGACAATTTGGTAAGATCTTTATAAGAATGGGTGCTTATGGAAATACTAACGTCACTATATGTCACAGGCAAAGCAGACAGTGGAGAGTCTCAGGTATGTGTTGAGCTTAGTTCATATTTTTGGAGGTGTGTGCTGTCAGGGTTAGCAGATGAGCTTTACTAGTGGCTCACTAATTTACATTATGATCAGCTAATTTAAGTGTACAAACGTATTGTATTTCTTTTATATGGGGATACTTTTTCAAAATAAGTTTTGTAGCTTGATTGTAAACAACTTAAAAATAAATACATGGTTTTAAAGAAGAATATTTTGGTCAATTTAGCCAACTTTTTTCATTGAATCAAGAGAAACACTGAAAAGAAGGATAATGGTACAGTCTCCATACTACACTAATGATAGTATTAAGGCTTTCTACTGTGTACACATGTCCTCTACAAGTATAATTGTGGCTGTATTATTTGTATCCCCTTCCAAAATTGCTCTTCAGAAATGTTATGTTTATTGTCCCCCCCCTACTGTTAGATCAGATTTACAGTCCATGCCCAGAGGCTTTTCAAAACAGGCAAAACTATTCTGCTAAGCTAGGTCCTTTCCTCAGATGGCCCTAATGGAGCCATTTGTTTTTGTAATGTGAGCTTAGCATTAGTCATGCTGTCTGCATAGCTTAGCATTAGCCTATGATTAGCTTTAACCTGTTAGCATTGACATCAATGTTCAATCAACTTATAGACCCAATCACAAGGTTTGTTCACTATAACTTTGGGTAGAAAACTCCTGAAAATTCCTACATTGAGCAAACGGGGACGTGGAACAACTGGATATACGCTCATCTCATTTATCTAAAATACATGTTTGATGCTTTATTATGTTAACCTTTTGACTAATGTTAGCTTGAAGACCTAATATACCTGTTGACAAACAGACTAAAGAAAATTACATCACCCAAACCGTGGTAGCCCAACCGGCGGTGAGATGTTGCTGTACATAACGTTAGATTTGCTTTATCAAAAATGCTAGCAAAGCAACACAGTACAGAAAATAAGCACATTGCAAATGTCAGATAGGTCGAGTCTCCATGTTTAACTATAACTTCAAATGTTTCCGGTTTCACTTATCTCTGAAATTCAAATCAAAGGCCATTTGTAAGTGATTTTTGTGTCAGTGCAACATCACAGTGATTTGGTCTATAACACATAGCTTATTGAACTCTTTGTAGCCTGGTTGCTATAGACAACTTTCCAATGATCCTCCGTCAATAGATACTGCGGCGAGCAGACTGCTGAGTAATTGTGAATATGAGGATGATGATGATAAGTGACTTACTCTAGCTCCAGCAGGTCCTGTGGCTCCAGCCTCCCCAGGCACACCCTAGATAGAGAAGAGAGGCAATTCATGCGTGAATTTACTAGACAGTATCAATTCGATTAGGTGTCTAAATCAATCATATCTCAGTCAGTACCTGCTCTCTGCGCTTGCCACTCTCACCAACAGCACCCTGGGGTCCTGGTTGTTCCTGGAATCCAGGAGCTCTGGAAGGTCCCTGCTCTCCTCTCTCACCAGCAGGTCCCTAAGGGTGAGCAAGTGAAGGACTGTTAGTGCTAACAGAAAATTACCAGAAGTAAAGCATTATGTGGGTATGGCTTGTTGTCAGTTGCTGCATGTGGAGTTTTAAATACATTTTGTAATGAGCAGGGCGTTAATAAGGGCTTGGGGTCACCAATGATTATCCAAATCAATTCCAATTCACAAAGTTCCAATTTCATTACATTTTTCATTCAATATCAATAAGGTATGGGGAATTTTCAGTTACAATACCAATTTTGCTTGGATATAAGAGCGAGTCTCAGAGAACTTGTGCTGGAAATTGGACAAGCAAGAAACAACCCTCAATTATTTGTTTTAATGCTTACTTCAAGAATTGACCCCCAAGAACCTTGTGGTGGGTACATCCATGGGAAAAAAGCATATATTAAAGGTTGATTGAAGGGTTTATATTAACCAATATATGATCTCTCAAACAAAGATTTTAATTGGAGAAGCGATTAGTTTAATCCATGTGTAGTGTTATTCATGTGGGCATGTGTGCTGGTTATTATTGACTTACAGCAGGTCCAGAGGGGCCTTGAGCACCAACGTCACTGTCCTTTCCGGGGCACCCTGGGTAGAAAGATGGCAGGTTTTCAGACACACACGGTCTAGCGTTCAATCATTACAAGGAAAACAGTAGAGTGCGCGGTATTCAAAGAGCAGCACAGTGTAGACAACTTACAGCAGGGGCGGTGGGTCCCATCACCCCTCTCGCCAGGTTTTCCAGCGTCACCCTACACACAGGAGTAGAAAAGCACGATTACCAGAGATGAGGAGACCCTTTTCTTAGTAGCATACTTCTCAGTAGTCTACAGTAAACACACAATCAATGATACTGTGTAGCAGTTCAGACACATTACTCACAGCAGCTCCCTTGGGTCCGTGGAATCCCATGACTCCAGGCAGGCCTCTTGCTCCATCGGTGCCAGGGGGTCCGGGGCGGCCATCTTGTCCAGCGGCTCCCTGGCATGGAGGATTAATGAATTAATTTAAATAAAAACTAAATGTCTGTGTTTTGATGAGATTAAGATCAAATACATTTTTCTGATCATGAACTTACAGCAGGTCCCATCTTGCCATCAGGTCCAGGGCTACCAGTCATACCCTACAGGCAGGGGTCAGAGGTCAGAAAAGGGCCTTTTGTAGTCAGTTAATGTTGTTGCAATGAAAATATGTGAAGGTCAGATGTTAGGGATTCTTACCTTAGCTCCGGGCAAACCAGGCTCACCGGTAGAACCTTTAGGTCCAACAAGACCGGGGGCACCGCGCTCGCCAGTGGCACCCTAGGATGCGGGAGATAGAGAGAAAAGAGGTAGAAAGGCAAAGATTAGTTGTGTAAAAACTGATCTGAAGTTTCTTAATGCTTGTAAGTGAAATGGAAGGAGGTGTCAAACATGTGTGTGTGTGTGTGTGTGTGTGTGTGTGTGTGTGTTTGTGTGTGTGTGTGTTTTACTCACTTTGGGTCCAGCAGCGCCATCAGAACCAGGGAAACCACGACCACCAGGGGCACCCTGTAGAGAGAATCAAACACAACTCGATTAGCTCTATGATCATAAGTCAACACTGTAACATCTAGACAGGGATAGCCTATTTAATTGTAGAAATAAAAGCTATAAGTATTGCATATGTAGCTGAAATGGTTGGCTAAAAGTATTCACTAAACAGTTCAAATAGCTAAAATTACTGACTAAACATTTTAAATAGTTAGCTAAAACCCCTGATTAAACAGTTCAAGTAGTTAGCTAAATCTACTGACTAAACAGTTCAAATAGTTAGCTTAAACTACTGACTAAGCAGCTTAAATATTTAAAATGGCTAAACGGTTGATACATGCAGCTTCACTCCCAAATAACAGGGCTCTCAAGTTCCGCACGGTTGGCGTGAGACACACGCTATTCAACCTGTTCACACTCTCACACCTTGTATTTCTCCGCAGAGAAATTACCAGGATAACGCCCACCAAGTTGCCGCCTTTTTTTAACTATGTTTTTTAACAGTGGAACAGGTAGAGGAATCAAGTGAGTTCCCCATAGAGTTCAGAACGCCCTGCCACCACCCGCGCCGCTGCCATTGGGCATTTTAGGTCCGGGCCCGCCCATTTTGACCCAGGAAAGCTTTGAGTGAAAGCTTCTCAGCCAATCAGCGGCTTCTACCCCATGTGTGGTCTCTTAAGCATGCCCACACAGGCTGCATCGTCACCAGCAAGTGATCCAATGAAATGAATGACGTTTGCGCGCAAGCTTTTCAAGCAAGCTCAATGAGACAGACCCAGAATGTAGCTATTAGCTAATATGAACCCAGGCGAGCGCTTGTTTTTATTTAAACAAAAAACATCAGCAAGAACGCTTCGAGGAGCAGGAGGAGGGAAACTCCTGCCATTTAATACGCGGTTACAAGTGACGAGTGATGATGCTCGGCCGCCCTCTCCCCAATCAAGTCCTCCCGTAGCTCCCCCTCACACCAGCAAGGCAAAGTAGTGTTCGTTATCTATTGTGTCTGGCTGTCTGAATGCAGGGGGAACCGGAATACATTTTTTTGGCTTATTTTAACTGGCCCATTCAGTTTTCTGGAGGCCCACCTAAATCCTGGCGCCGCTAGTGCCTGCCACGCACCGGCTGAGTGACTGCGGATTTTAAGTTGCAGCTTTCGTCGCTGTTTGTGACTTTGCCTAAGATTGAGTGACAAGTGTACTCCGGTGTACTCACTCCATAGATATAGAACAATCTATGACTCACTCGCCCTGTTGTTTATCTGGTTGCCATGACTTTGCGAGTGATGACGTCCTGTCACTGTTCCAGTTGACGGGAGAGAGATAGGATGAGGGGTGCAGGAATCTCAACGGGGTCCGGGACCCTAGCAGGGGGGCTTCCAAATTATTGTTAATTTTCAAAAGTTTTTTTCAAAATTAAAAAGTCCTAACATGAATCCAACATATTATTAGCAAATATATATATCCCCACTGATGATAGGCTATCTGGCCTATAGGAGAGGTAGTCACTAAGGCCATCCACATATACAGTTAATCCTAAGGATTAACTTTGCCACATGTATGTTTAACATGAAAATAAGATTTATAAAAGCATGCCACCATTATTAGGCTATTTGAATAGCTTGGTATTCAATGCAAAAAAGGCTCTAGCGCCCTACATGTTATGGTAGGCCCAGTTTAATAATATGCAACTTACTTTTATACAATATATGTAGTAGTAGTCAGTTAAGGGGTCCTTTGCTTTCAAAACGTTGAAGACCCCTGCAGTAGAGCACACGGCTCTGTAGAGTCATGTTATTATGACTTTATATACTACATGTACATAGCGGAAACCCTGTTGTGCGTCTGCCCTATTTCTGATACTGTGGCGGCAGAAATCAGCATAGAGGAAACACAGCTTTTGCGCCATTATTATTATTATTATTATCATTATTATTATTATTATTATTATTATTATTATTATTATCATCATTATTCTTATAGCTACATGTTGAATCGGCTGCAGGGCTACTCTGACAGTTTTATATTTTTATAAAGATACCCATTTTATAATAGGCCTACCCATAATACTTTTATAACAATACCCATAATAATTTGGAATATTTTTAGTTTTCTCTTTCCTTTTATTTTTACTGCACAACCTCCCGGCCCCCATTGTGAAAACCTTTTGGCCTAGGCTATTTCATTATATTTTATCCAGCACAAAGAAATGCTGAATTTAATAAATATTATTTTATTTGTACGAATTTATGTGTCATTTATCAGATCAGACCCCCATCCCCACCCAAACCCCTGCCGCCAAAATCTCACTCTGAATTCTGTTCAAAACTTGAGAGCCCTGCAAATAGTAGTAGAACGATTGCTGACCAAACCAAACTAAAGATTGACAGTTAAGTTGTATAAAAATTTTTTTACAGTTAACTGCTCAGTATGGCCATGGGTGCCATCAGCTCTGACCTCTACACTATGATTCTCTTGATCTAGGACCTGAAGAAAGTCAGAATAAATGTAAATGTAGTAGAGGATGAAGAGGACAGAGTAGAATAAGAGTGGTGACTTACAGGTGGTCCAGCAGCTCCGCGGGCTCCCGTAGGGCCGGTGTTTCCAACGGGACCCTGAAAGAACACAACATATTGTTAGTCGACATGGGTGAACCAGTACCAGGCTATTTAGCATCAACTTCTATTGGATTTTTTATAATGACATGTGAATGTATAAGTTTACAAACCTGAGGTCCAGGGGCACCAGTGGGTCCAGCAGGGCCAGAGGAACCAGCATCTCCCTTAGCAACATTATCTCCACTCTCTCCCTTAGCACCAGGCTGTCCATCAGTACCCTGTGATTGAGTGAGGGGGGATGGAGAGAGACTGTAAATTCTGTGTTGAAGCTCAAGCTAAAGAAAAACGGTCAGTGAGAGGAGCCATAGAGAAGTGACTTACAGGAGGTCCGGCGAATCCAGCAGGTCCAGGGGGTCCAGACTCTCCGCGCTCACCCTGTGGAAGAGGAGGAGGAAGAAGAGTCAGTCACAGATTTTTAAGATTCAAGCAGCTACAGAACTTTGAGCTGAAGCTCCATATTCTGCTCTTGAGAAGGACACTCAGACAGGTACTCACAGGGGCTCCGCGAGATCCGGCAGGTCCGACAGGTCCGGCGGCATCGGTCTCTCCCTTGTCTCCGGGGGCTCCAGCATCTCCCTGAGGAAGGGGGAAAAGAACAAGACGGAGCAAGAGGGTTACACAACAAATCAATGAGAACTTACAGGCAATCAGTTTTCCCTTTCCCATCTTCCGGGTTTTACCTTAGCACCATCGTTTCCAGCAGCTCCAGGGGATCCACAGGCACCCTGAGGGAAAAGCGTGGCAGAGAGCTAGGCAAATTGAAGTGGAAGACCAAGAGTTGTCAAATTAAGCACAAGGATCTATCTGACTCTGGATCACTCATCTGTAAGGTGGATAATATTATTTAAGAGCTGTGTATTGTAAATAACATAATGATGTATACTTAAAATATCTGTGTTAGTAATAAAACAATACAAACCCTAAAAAATGCTTTTTAAGTTTAGAAACATTTTGAGTCCCCCCCTCCCTTGCCTCACAGTGGTTTGGTCCACTGCCTGCTGTACATTAGGATCCGCACTAGACTCACAGTCACATCGGTAGTGACAGGAATGTAGTAAGTAGGCGGTTCAAGGCTGTTTTATTCGCATTAAACATCGGATTAAGTTTTTCTTTTCTTAGATAGAAATGATGCGGAGTAATTAATGAATTAGTCATGAGAAAAAAGTTTGCTATGTTAGTGTAGCCTAACATTATGTATGTGAACTGATATTAGGGTTATTATTGAAGATCTACAGTTGTGTTTTGCTCAATATGAAGTTAAGTGGCTTATCAGTTAAATATATATCCTCTGTCCCAGACAAAACCTAATATTTATGTGGAGGATGCAAGATCATTTTACAATTATTATATGACCACGTGGTGAACCTATGAACCTAACTCATATTTAGACATCTGACATTAAAGATTAGTGTTGTTGTTGCCCAGATAAAATGACAGAGGAAAGAAAAACAGACATAAGATCCTTTTTCAGTAGGCCTACACCAAAACGCCAAGTAAGTACAATAAGTCCTCATATCAAGACAATTTGGTAAGATCTTTATAAGAATGGGTGCTTATGGAAATACTAACGTCACTATATGTCACAGGCAAAGCAGACAGTGGAGAGTCTCAGGTATGTGTTGAGCTTAGTTCATATTTTTGGAGGTGTGTGCTGTCAGGGTTAGCAGATGAGCTTTACTAGTGGCTCACTAATTTACATTATGATCAGCTAATTTAAGTGTACAAACGTATTGTATTTCTTTTATATGGGGATACTTTTTCAAAATAAGTTTTGTAGCTTGATTGTAAACAACTTAAAAATAAATACATGGTTTTAAAGAAGAATATTTTGGTCAATTTAGTCAACTTTTTCATTGAATCAAGAGAAACACTGAAAAGAAGGATAATGGTACAGTCTCCATACTACACTAATGATAGTATTATGGCTTTCTACTGTGTACACATGTCCTCTACAAGTATAATTGTGGCTGTATTATTTGTATCCCCTTCCAAAATTGCTCTTCAGAAATGTTATGTTTATTGTCCCCCCCCTACTGTTAGGTCAGATTTACAGTCCATGCCCAGAGGCTTTTCAAAACAGGCAAAACTATTCTGCTAAGCTAGGTCCTTTCCTCAGATGGCCCTAATGGAGCCATTTGTTTTTGTAATGTGAGCTTAGCATTAGTCATGCTGTCTGCATAGCTTAGCATTAGCCTGTGATTAGCTTTAACCTGTTAGCATTGACATCAATGTTCAATCAACTTATAGACCCAATCACAAGGTTTGTTCACTATAACTTTGGGTAGAAAACTCCTGAAAATTCCTACATTGAGCAAACGGGGACGTGGAACAACTGGATATACGCTCATCTCATTTATCTAAAATACATGTTTGATGCTTTATTATGTTAACCCTTTGACTAATGTTAGCTTGAAGACCTAATATACCTGTTGACAAACAGACTAAAGAAAATTACATCACCCAAACCGTGGTAGCCCAACCGGCGGTGAGATGTTGCTGTACATAACGTTAGATTTGCTTTATCAAAAATGCTAGCAAAGCAACACAGTACAGAAAATAAGCACATTGCAAATGTCAGATAGGTCGAGTCTCCATGTTTAACTATAACTTCAAATGTTTCCGGTTTCACTTATCTCTGAAATTCAAATCAAAGGCCATTTGTAAGTGATTTTTGTGTCAGTGCAACATCACAGTGATTTGGTCTATAACACATAGCTTATTGAACTCTTTGTAGCCTGGTTGCTATAGACAACTTTCCAATGATCCTCCGTCAATAGATACTGCGGCGAGCAGACTGCTGAGTAATTGTGAATATGAGGATGATGATGATAAGTGACTTACTCTAGCTCCAGCAGGTCCTGTGGCTCCAGCCTCCCCAGGCACACCCTAGATAGAGAAGAGAGGCAATTCATGCGTGAATTTACTAGACAGTATCAATTCGATTAGGTGTCTAAATCAATCATATCTCAGTCAGTACCTGCTCTCTGCGCTTGCCACTCTCACCAACAGCACCCTGGGGTCCTGGTTGTTCCTGGAATCCAGGAGCTCTGGAAGGTCCCTGCTCTCCTCTCTCACCAGCAGGTCCCTAAGGGTGAGCAAGTGAAGGACTGTTAGTGCTAACAGAAAATTACCAGAAGTAAAGCATTATGTGGGTATGGCTTGTTGTCAGTTGCTGCATGTGGAGTTTTAAATACATTTTGTAATGAGCAGGGCGTTAATAAGGGCTTGGGGTCACCAATGATTATCCAAATCAATTCCAATTCACAAAGTTCCAATTTCATTACATTTTTCATTCAATATCAATAAGGTATGGGGAATTTTCAGTTACAATACCAATTTTGCTTGGATATAAGAGCGAGTCTCAGAGAACTTGTGCTGGAAATTGGACAAGCAAGAAACAACCCTCAATTATTTGTTTTAATGCTTACTTCAAGAATTGACCCCCAAGAACCTTGTGGTGGGTACATCCATGGGAAAAAAGCATATATTAAAGGTTGATTGAAGGGTTTATATTAACCAATATATGATCTCTCAAACAAAGATTTTAATTGGAGAAGCGATTAGTTTAATCCATGTGTAGTGTTATTCATGTGGGCATGTGTGCTGGTTATTATTGACTTACAGCAGGTCCAGAGGGGCCTTGAGCACCAACGTCACTGTCCTTTCCGGGGGCACCCTGGGTAGAAAGATGGCAGGTTTTCAGACACACACGGTCTAGCGTTCAATCATTACAAGGAAAACAGTAGAGTGCAGCGTATTCAAAGAGCAGCACAGTGTAGACAACTTACAGCAGGGCCGGTGGGTCCCATCACCCCTCTCTCGCCAGGTTTTCCAGCGTCACCCTACACACAGGAGTAGAAAAGCACGATTACCAGAGATGAGGAGACCCTTTTCTTAGTAGCATACTTCTCAGTAGTCTACAGTAAACACACAATCAATGATACTGTGTAGCAGTTCAGACACATTACTCACAGCAGCTCCCTTGGGTCCGTGGAATCCCATGACTCCAGGCAGGCCTCTTGCTCCATCGGTGCCAGGGGGTCCGGGGCGGCCATCTTGTCCAGCGGCTCCCTGGCATGGAGGATTAATGAATTAATTTAAATAAAAACTAAATGTCTGTGTTTTGATGAGATTAAGATCAAATACATTTTTCTGATCATGAACTTACAGCAGGTCCCATCTTGCCATCAGGTCCAGGGCTACCAGTCATACCCTACAGGCAGGGGTCAGAGGTCAGAAAAGGGCCTTTTGTAGTCAGTTAATGTTGTTGCAATGAAAATATGTGAAGGTCAGATGTTAGGGATTCTTACCTTAGCTCCGGGCAAACCAGGCTCACCGGTAGAACCTTTAGGTCCAACAAGACCGGGGGCACCGCGCTCGCCAGTGGCACCCTAGGATGCGGGAGATAGAGAGAAAAGAGGTAGAAAGGCAAAGATTAGTTGTGTAAAAACTGATCTGAAGTTTCTTAATGCTTGTAAGTGAAATGGAAGGAGGTGTCAAACATGTGTGTGTGTGTGTGTGTGTGTGTGTGTTTGTGTGTGTGTGTGTTTTACTCACTTTGGGTCCAGCAGCGCCATCAGAACCAGGGAAACCACGACCACCAGGGGCACCCTGTAGAGAGAATCAAACACAACTCGATTAGCTCTATGATCATAAGTCAACACTGTAACATCTAGACAGGGATAGCCTATTTAATTGTAGAAATAAAAGCTATAAGTATTGCATATGTAGCTGAAATGGTTGGCTAAAAGTATTCACTAAACAGTTCAAATAGCTAAAATTACTGACTAAACATTTTAAATAGTTAGCTAAAACCCCTGATTAAACAGTTCAAGTAGTTAGCTAAATCTACTGACTAAACAGTTCAAATAGTTAGCTTAAACTACTGACTAAGCAGCTTAAATATTTAAAATGGCTAAACGGTTGATACATGCAGCTTCACTCCCAAATAACAGGGCTCTCAAGTCTCACGCATTGGGCGTGAGACACACGCATTTCAACCTGTTCACACTCTCACACCTTGTATTTCTCACGCAGAGAAATTACCAGGATAACGCCCACCAAGTTGCGCCGCTATTTTTAACTATGTTTTTTAACAGTGGAACAGGTAGAGGAATCAAGTGAGTTCCCCATAGAGTTCAGAACGCCCTGCCACCACCCGCGCCGCTGCCATTGGGCATTTTAGGTCCGGGCCCGCCCATTTTGACCCAGGAAAGCTTTGAGTGAAAGCTTCTCAGCCAATCAGCGGCTTCTACCCCATGTGTGGTCTCTTAAGCATGCCCACACAGGCTGCATCGTCACCAGCAAGTGATCCAATGAAATGAATGACGTTTGCGCGCAAGCTTTTCAAGCAAGCTCAATGAGACAGACCCAGAATGTAGCTATTAGCTAATATGAAACGCAAAGCGAAGCAGCTTGTTTTCATTTAACATCAGCAAGAAACGCTGCGAGGAGCAGGAGGAGGGAACTCCTGCCATTTAGTAACGCGGTTACAAGTGACGAGTGATGATGCTCGGCCGCCCTCTCCCCATCAAGTCCTCCCGTAGCTCCCCCCTCACACCAGCAAGGCAAGTAGTGTCTTAACGTTATTAGTGTCTGGCTGTCTGAATGCAGGGGGAACCGGAATACATTTTTTTGGCTTATTTTAACTGGCCCATTCAGTTTTCTGGAGGCCCACCTAAATCCTGGCGCCGCTAGTGCCTGCCACGCACCGGCTGAGTGACTGCGGATTTTAAGTTGCAGCTTTCGTCGCTGTTTGTGACTTTGCCTAAGATTGAGTGACAAGTGTACTCCGGTGTACTCACTCCATAGATATAGAACAATCTATGACTCACTCGCCCTGTTGTTTATCTGGTTGCCATGACTTTGCGAGTGATGACGTCCTGTCACTGTTCCAGTTGACGGGAGAGAGAGAGGATGATGAGAGCAGGGATCTTCAACAGGGGGTCCGGGACCCCTAGCAGGGGGGCTTCCAAATTATTGTTAATTTTCAAAAGTTTTTTTCAAAATTAAAAAGTCCTAACATGAATCCAACATATTATTAGCAAATATATATATCCCCACTGATGATAGGCTATCTGGCCTATAGGAGAGGTAGTCACTAAGGCCATCCACATATACAGTTAATCCTAAGGATTAACTTTGCCACATGTATGTTTAACATGAAAATAAGATTTATAAAAGCATGCCACCATTATTAGGCTATTTGAATAGCTTGGTATTCAATGCAAAAAAGGCTCTAGCGCCCTACATGTTATGGTAGGCCCAGTTTAATAATATGCAACTTACTTTTATACAATATATGTAGTAGTAGTCAGTTAAGGGGTCCTTTGCTTTCAAAACGTTGAAGACCCTCGCGTAGAGCACACGGCTCTGTAGAGTCATGTTATTATGACTTTATATACTACATGTACATAGCGGAAACCCTGTTGTGCGTCTGCCCTATTTCTGATACTGTGGCGGCAGAAATCAGCATAGAGGAAACACAGCTTTTGCGCCATTATTATTATTATTATTATCATTATTATTATTATTTATTATCATCATTATTCTTATAGCTACATGTTGAATCGGCTGCAGGGCTACTCTGACAGTTTTATATTTTTATAAAGATACCCATTTTATAATAGGCCTACCCATAATACTTTTATAACAATACCCATAATAATTTGGAATATTTTTAGTTTTCTCTTTCCTTTTATTTTTACTGCACAACCTCCCGGCCCCCATTGTGAAAACCTTTTGGCCTAGGCTATTTCATTATATTTTATCCAGCACAAAGAAATGCTGAATTTAATAAATATTATTTTATTTGTACCAATTTATGTGTCATTTATCAGATCAGACCCCCATCCCCACCCAAACCCTGCCCCCCAAAATCTCACTCTGAATTCTGTTCAAAACTTGAGAGCCCTGCAAATAGTAGTAGAACGATTGCTGACCAAACCAAACTAAAGATTGACAGTTAAGTTGTATAAAATTTTTTTTTACAGTTAACTGCTCAGTATGGCCATGGGTGCCATCAGCTCTGACCTCTACACTATGATTCTCTTGATCTAGGACCTGAAGAAAGTCAGAGTAAATGTAAATGTAGTAGAGGATGAAGAGGACAGAGTAGAATAAGAGTGGTGACTTACAGGTGGTCCAGCAGCTCCGCTGGCCTCCGGCGGGGGCGGGTGTTTCCAACGGGACCCTGAAAGAACACAACATATTGTTAGTCGACATGGGTGAACCAGTACCAGGCTATTTAGCATCAACTTCTATTGGATTTTTATAATGACATGTGAATGTATAAGTTTACAAACCTGAGGTCCAGGGGCACCAGTGGGTCCAGCAGGGCCAGAGGAACCAGCATCTCCCTTAGCAACATTATCTCCACTCTCTCCCTTAGCACCAGGCTGTCCATCAGTACCCTGTGATTGAGTGAGGGGGGGGATGGAGAGAGACTGTAAATTCGGGGGAAAAAAAAAAAAAAGGGAGAAAGAGAAAGAAAAAAAAATAAAAAAAGAGGGGAAAAACATGTGTCCAGACTCAAAAAAAAGGGAGGGGGGGGGGGAGGGGAAGGAAAGGGGGGGGGGAGGGGGGGAGGAAAGGGGGGGGGAGGGGGTCCGCCGCTCACCCTGTGGAAGAGGAGGAGGAAGAAGAGTCAGTCACAGATTTTTAAGATTCAAGCAGCTACAGAACTTTGAGCTGAAGCTCCATATTCTGCTCTTGAGAAGGACACTCAGACAGGTACTCACAGGGGCTCCGCGAGATCCGGCAGGTCCGACAGGTCCGTCGGCATCGGTCTCTCCCTTGTCTCCGGGGGCTCCAGCATCTCCCTGAGGAAGGGGGAAAAGAACAAGACGGAGCCAGAGGGTTACACAACAAATCAATGAGAACTTACAGGCAATCAGTTTTCCCCTTCCCCATCTTCCGGTTTTACCTTAGCACCATCGTTTCCAGCAGCTCCAGGGGATCCACAGGCACCCTGAGGGAAAAGCGTGGCAGAGAGCTAGGCAAATTGAAGTGGAAGACCAAGAGTTGTCAAATTAAGCACAAGGATCTATCTGACTCTGGATCACTCATCTGTAAGGTGGATAATATTATTTAAGAGCTGTGTATTGTAAATAACATAATGATGTATACTTAAAATATCTGTGTTAGTAATAAAACAATACAAACCCTAAAAAATGCTTTTTAAGTTTAGAAACATTTTGAGTCCCCCCCTCCCTTGCCTCACAGTGGTTTGGTCCACTGCCTGCTGTACATTAGGATCTGCACTAGACTCACAGTCACATCGGTAGTGACAGGAATGTAGTAAGTAGGCGGTTCAAGGCTGTTTTATTCGCATTAAACATCGGATTAAGTTTTTCTTTTCTTAGATAGAAATGATGCGGAGTAATTAATGAATTAGTCATGAGAAAAAAGTTTGCTATGTTAGTGTAGCCTAACATTATGTATGTGAACTGATATTAGGGTTATTATTGAAGATCTACAGTTGTGTTTTGCTCAATATGAAGTTAAGTGGCTTATCAGTTAAATATATATCCTCTGTCCCAGACAAAACCTAATATTTATGTGGAGGATGCAAGATCATTTTACAATTATTATATGACCACGTGGTGAACCTATGAACCTAACTCATATTTAGACATCTGACATTAAAGATTAGTGTTGTTGTTGCCCAGATAAAATGACAGAGGAAAGAAAAACAGACATAAGATCCTTTTTCAGTAGGCCTACACCAAAACGCCAAGTAAGTACAATAAGTCCTCATATCAAGACAATTTGGTAAGATCTTTATAAGAATGGGTGCTTATGGAAATACTAACGTCACTATATGTCACAGGCAAAGCAGACAGTGGAGAGTCTCAGGTATGTGTTGAGCTTAGTTCATATTTTTGGAGGTGTGTGCTGTCAGGGTTAGCAGATGAGCTTTACTAGTGGCTCACTAATTTACATTATGATCAGCTAATTTAAGTGTACAAACGTATTGTATTTCTTTTATATGGGGACACTTTTTCAAAATAAGTCATTATGTTTAACGGTATTTTTGTAGCTTGATTGTAAACAACTTAAAAATAAATACATGGTTTTAAAGAAGAATATTTTGGTCAATTTAGTCAACTTTTTCATTGAATCAAGAGAAACACTGAAAAGAAGGATAATGGTACAGTCTCCATACTACACTAATGATAGTATTAAGGCTTTCTACTGTGTACACATGTCCTCTACAAGTATAATTGTGGCTGTATTATTTGTATCCCCTTCCAAAATTGCTCTTCAGAAATGTTATGTTTATTGTCCCCCCCCTACTGTTAGGTCAGATTTACAGTCCATGCCCAGAGGCTTTTCAAAACAGGCAAAACTATTCTCCTAGCGTTAGCAGTTCTTTCCTCAGATGGCCCTAATGGAGCCATTTGTTTTTGTAATGTGAGCTTAGCATTAGTCATGCTGTCTGCATAGCTTAGCATTAGCCTATGATTAGCTTTAACCTGTTAGCATTGACATCAATGTTCAATCAACTTATAGACCCAATCACAAGGTTTGTTCACTATAACTTTGGGTAGAAAACTCCTGAAAATTCCTACATTGAGCAAACGGGGACGTGGAACAACTGGATATACGCTCATCTCATTTATCTAAAATACATGTTTGATGCTTTATTATGTTAACCTTTTGACTAATGTTAGCTTGAAGACCTAATATACCTGTTGACAAACAGACTAAAGAAAATTACATCACCCAAACCGTGGTAGCCCAACCGGCGGTGAGATGTTGCTGTACATAACGTTAGATTTGCTTTATCAAAAATGCTAGCAAAGCAACACAGTACAGAAAATAAGCACATTGCAAATGTCAGATAGGTCGAGTCTCCATGTTTAACTATAACTTCAAATGTTTCCGGTTTCACTTATCTCTGAAATTCAAATCAAAGGCCATTTGTAAGTGATTTTTGTGTCAGTGCAACATCACAGTGATTTGGTCTATAACACATAGCTTATTGAACTCTTTGTAGCCTGGTTGCTATAGACAACTTTCCAATGATCCTCCGTCAATAGATACTGCGGCGAGCAGACTGCTGAGTAATTGTGAATATGAGGATGATGATGATAAGTGACTTACTCTAGCTCCAGCAGGTCCTGTGGCTCCAGCCTCCCCAGGCACACCCTAGATAGAGAAGAGAGGCAGTTCATGCGTGAATTTACTAGACAGTATCAATTCGATTAGGTGTCTAAATCAATCATATCTCAGTCAGTACCTGCTCTCTGCGCTTGCCACTCTCACCAACAGCACCCTGGGGTCCTGGTTGTTCCTGGAATCCAGGAGCTCTGGAAGGTCCCTGCTCTCCTCTCTCACCAGCAGGTCCCTAAGGGTGAGCAAGTGAAGGACTGTTAGTGCTAACAGAAAATTACCAGAAGTAAAGCATTATGTGGGTATGGCTTGTTGTCAGTTGCTGCATGTGGAGTTTTAAATACATTTTGTAATGAGCAGGGCGTTAATAAGGGCTTGGGGTCACCAATGATTATCCAAATCAATTCCAATTCACAAAGTTCCAATTTCATTACATTTTTGATTCAATATCAATAAGGTATGGGGAATTTTCAGTTACAATACCAATTTTGCTTGGATATAAGAGCGAGTCTCAGAGAACTTGTGCTGGAAATTGGACAAGCAAGAAACAACCCTCAATTATTTGTTTTAATGCTTACTTCAAGAATTGACCCCCAAGAACCTTGTGGTGGGTACATCCATGGGAAAAAAGCATATATTAAAGGTTGATTGAAGGGTTTATATTAACCAACATATGATCTCTCAAACAAAGATTTTAATTGGAGAAGCGATTAGTTTAATCCATGTGTAGTGTTATTCATGTGGGCATGTGTGCTGGTTATTATTGACTTACAGCAGGTCCAGAGGGGCCTTGAGCACCAACGTCACTGTCCTTTCCGGGGGCACCCTGGGTAGAAAGATGGCAGGTTTTCAGACACACACGGTCTAGCGTTCAATCATTACAAGGAAAACAGTAGAGTGCAGCGTATTCAAAGAGCAGCACAGTGTAGACAACTTACAGCAGGGCCGGTGGGTCCCATCACCCCTCTCTCGCCAGGTTTTCCAGCGTCACCCTACACACAGGAGTAGAAAAGCACGATTACCAGAGATGAGGAGACCCTTTTCTTAGTAGCATACTTCTCAGTAGTCTACAGTAAACACACAATCAATGATACTGTGTAGCAGTTCAGACACATTACTCACAGCAGCTCCCTTGGGTCCAGGGAATCCCATGACTCCAGGCAGGCCTCTAGCTCCAACGGTGCCAGGGGGTCCGGGGCGGCCATCTTGTCCAGCGGCTCCCTGGCATGGAGGATTAATGAATTAATTTAAATAAACACAGTATGGGCCCTATCTTGCACTCAGCGCAATTGCCTTTGTACACCGACGCATGTATCATTCCTATTTTGCACCCGATGCACAGCATCACCGGGGGCAAAAAGAGGCGGCGTGTTCAGGGGCAAACGTACCCTGGTGCTATTTTGCAGTTTCAGAAAACAATTCCGCCACTGACCAGGAAAAACCTGGTCTAAAGTCAGTGGCGCTAGTCTAAAGTCAGTAGCGCGTTATTCAGATGCTATTTTAGGGGTGCATGCTTGGCCATAATGTAGCGTGTTGCGCGTACACCGCCTTACACTTCTCATCCGCAGCAGTTCCCATTTTTGCAAACCATACATACTGTAATTACAAAGAAAAATATTACTGAAAATGCGCTTCAGGTGTTTGGATAGGTCAGGAGGCACTTTACGTACAGTCCTCAAAACGCAGCATTCTTTGTGGCTTGTTGTGTTTATACATTTCCATGAATCATGGATGTGTTGAAGACATAAATGAGGAAATATTAGAGGACTTAAGGAGACGTGATGTTGAACTCCGGCGGATTGGACACCCTCCAGCGGGGTCTGGTCGGGGAATACGCGATGCCGCGTCCTGCTGGAGGCGGGTGGACGGAGATGGAGTGGGGGGAGGAAAAGGGGCACAACAGGTGCAGGTGGGCGTTTGGGCGCCCACGCTCCATGGCTGCAGCAATCCTTTTCCAGACTTGAGGAGATGCGCCCGAGGGGCCGCGGCAACATCGCCACCCGGCCAAGACGGGCATTTATTACTTTCCCGCATCCCGGACAGCTCCGCTGGCGTGCACCAGGCAAATCCGCCGTCATAATAACAATCCGCCATGGAACAAGCGCGCCTGCTCTTAAAGGGAATGTGAGATGACGCTCTGATTGGTTATTTTCACGTTACGCCCAAACCACACCTAGCTACTTCAGACCTGGCGCAAGAGTCATTTATCCCGCCGGTATAATAGCAACAGCGCCCGAGATCCGCCCACAAAGCTACGTTTGATACTTGCATTTCAGATCGTTAAAATAATGCACAAAGTGTTTTAACTGATCAATGTGTCCAACCAGATAGTTCATGGAGTCAATCTCGGTTTTATTCTAAAATTAAGGCAATTAGCTCCAACCTTTAGCTAAAATTGAGCTGAAAATAAATAGCATTAGAAAAAGAAACATTATTAGAATGACTATTAAGGACCAAAACAATCTCACCTTTACAACTGAATTAGCTGCACTTTCCTTGAGCTTGTCTACTGGAGGATAATGTAAGAACAAGCAAATACCAGGATCAAACATTACATTGTTTTGATCAGTTAACTATTGCAGTTTAATAACATGTATGTACAACAAGTATGTGTATATTTACAGAGTTCACTGATCCACAAGATTTAACTCTTAACAAAAAATAAATATACCTTTTTTTAGGTATATTTATTTTTTGTTTTTACCTTTCTCATTGTTTGCAGATGATACAGATGTGTTTTCAGACTTTCCTCCTGTGTTGTCATCATTCTTCTCTGAGTGTTCACCTTCACCAGGTTCATTCACTGGATCACACTAAGAAAACAGATCATTTCATTTAACCTTTAGTTCACCTGGTTAGAGCATCTGAGATTAAGAATGTCTTCATTAGTAAGTGAGACAAGAAGACATCAACAACATGAATGTACAAAGCTCAATATCAATCACATACAGTAAAGCACCAATCCAGTAAAGGACAAAAAAATGAATAAAAGCAAGCTAAAATGATATGCACAGTTTAAATATTTATCTGTGAAGAAGTGTTTATTCAGGTGTGAGATTTCAAATCTGATCGGACTAACCTCAGAAAATAGAGTTAGTTTTAGAAAACAGATGCTGCTCTATAATGATGATCACTAATGAAGGTGAAACAATCTCATCTTTACCTTGTTTGCAGATGAATTCTCCTCCAACTCCTCTACTGCAGAGTTACATGAGAAACAGATTGCACAATATCAAAATAAAAAATAAAAACATTGGATTAGCTAACCATCCTATGTTCATTATATTTCATACATTTCTGTGTTGGATTAACACAAAATTCTGTAGGCAATTTTACCAGGGTTGGAAGGGACACGATATCACCACAATATAACATTTAGGCCAGAATGAAACATTGAAGTTTTACAGTTCTTTTCAGTTGCTTTTGCACAAACATTAAATACAAATCGTGATTTCTTATAACACTGTGTACACTCAAAGCTATACGTGTTTTGCATACAACAGTTAATGCATTTCTTGTTGCTCTTGAACAAAAGTCAAATATTTAAGTACAATTGTATCCTCAAATGATCCAGTGATGCTCTGCATTAGTCTCTGGGATCAATGTGGACTAAAGGGGTTTTCTAATGATCTGTATAACTCTCAAGACGTGTTTAACAGTTCCTTATTTTGTAAATCCTTATATGTAAAATGTTCAACTTCAAATCTTGATGCAACTTGTTGTCAAATTTGGTTTGGAGATGTAACTTCTCAGCCATCAGAAACTGTACACAGCTGGGGGCGATACTGAGCTTTAGCTACCACAGTTACATGAACCAGGCAGACATCATAGAGCAGGGGTGTCAAACTCAGTTTCCCAGAGAGCCACACTGGAAAATGATAACCACATCAAGGGCCAGACATGTAGAGATTATTGATATGCTTTTATTTAAGAGAAAAAGTCAAATATTTTGACTGTATTATTGCATGACTCAAAATGTAAGTCACGCTTACATTTTGGGCCTCATAATGCCCCAAAAAGGTTAGTCAAAAAAGTTCCTCAGCCAGCGAAAAATACATTGAATGGAAGCACCAAAAAAGTTGGAAAAAGGCAGAAAAAAAACGTTTAAAAAGCATCAATAACGTTAAAACAAAATGCCTAAAGCATTGAAAAAAAATGCACAAACCGCCGGAAAAGGCGTAAAAAATGTAAGAAAAACAAAAAACAAAACAAAAAAAAAAAACAAAAAACTTTGGAAAAAGCGACACAAACTAGGTGGGCCTAAATTTATTGTGAATCTAATTAGAAATGTGGGCCGGATCAAAACCTGCAAGGGGCCGGATTTGGCAGAGGGCCTTGAGTTTGACGTGTCATAGAGGGACAATAGCCTGCTCACACAGAAGGGACTATGTACAAATATACTGTACGTGATATACTTGAGGCCTGTACTACGAAGCAAGATCAACTTGTCCTGGATTTCTTTCAGTAATCCGGCTTCACCAAACCTAACAACCGCGGTCCATCATAACCTGTACTACGACGCTGGTTATCAACTAGTTCAGTCAACTCAGGGTTTCCCAGCGGCGCGCGCGTTCACATAAAAGAGGCGGTGTTTGCGCACCACGACCAATCGCAAACATCTACCAGAGCAGCATATTTTAAACAAGAAGAGCAAACTATAATTCTACATAAATATGAAGAACACAGACATGGTTTTACAGGCATAACGCAATACAGTCGCTGCTTCCTAAAACAGAAAGGAAAGCTGGCAAAAAAAATAAAAATAGCCGACGCTGTAGATGTTTAAATCACAACGCTTATTAATATCACTTCCTCATCAGTCAGGACCAAGATCTGACCATAATTACACTTGTGCTTTCCATAAAGTGTCGTTGTTGCTTTAGCCTATAATTTCAGTTGCAACCCTGGCAGTGGGAAGCGATCGGTAAACAAATAAAAAATATAAAAACATAATTCAAAACCGATAAGGCATTACGACACACGGCTCAAGAAGCCGATATTTAATTCCCTCCCATTAAAATATATATTTCATACAAATACCAATCAGGGAATGTTAACGGGGTTGTCGATCTCTAAATGTTTTAACTTTTATGAGCGCATCTCTCTCTCTCTCTCTCTCTCTCTCTCTCTCTGCACCGGAGCTCCGCCTCGATCTTCTTTAAGAACGGTGACGCCGTTATCAATCGAGTATTGATTGGTCAGTAGGCGGTGCTTTAACACCGGTTGATCTCTGATCTCCAACTTAACCTGCTCCCGACCAGGTTAGGTGTTCAGCATGAGTTACCACGGCGATTGAACCCGATAACAACTGATCCACCTTCGTAGTACAGAAAATCCTGGGTTGAGCCTTAAGTTAGCTCGTTAACGCCAAATCCTGCTTCGTAGTCCAGGCCTCAGGTCAGACTGAGAGGTGGACACAAATAAACAGACAAAGTGAGGAGGAATTACTTTCAAGTGAAAATGCTTCATTTCAAGAAAAGGTTCTCATTCAAAATCATTTCTAATAAAAGTAGCCTACTTGTCCTTCAGAAAAATGCCCCCTGTGACTGATATAGTATTATAAATGACACTATTAGGGCCTGTTCACACCGGGATGAATTTTGCGCGGCGCGATATTCGCCGGCGTTTAACGCCTCGTGACTAAACAAAGGGCGCCAATGTGAGTGTGCACACCGACGCAAATAACGCCACGCGTAAAAGGGTCATTTTTCAAAAAACGCCTCGGGTTCGTTTTTTTTTGGTTTAACGCGACGCGTCAAAAACTATCCGACCAATGAGATTGCCGCTTTTGCTCACGTGTCTGGAGCTTGTGAAGTTACAGTAAAACACAACTTGGGGGCGCTCAAACACAAAACGGTCTTGCCGAGCACACATACGTAACGGCGAAGAAGATATACGCCAAGTAGCGTCATGAGTAGCGTCTACACCTTATATATATATATCGTGAGCTTAGAATTATAAGGTTCTATCTCCACTTTTGGCCGAAATTGAGTTTTTGACATAATCTGATCCATTAGGTGTTTATTGATGCCTGTGTGGTGTTATTTTTGTAAAAATATATTTTCTTAGTTAGTTATTAATAAAATAAAAAGGTTCCATCTCACAAAATAGCTGGGATGTAAAAACTTTGATGCTCAATATCTCAGAACTACCGGAGATAGAACCTTAATTACCATAATTCTAAGCTCGCGATATGTCAATGGTCTACACTGCCGGGAAGAAATAAGACGAGGAAGATGCAAGGCGAGATGAATGTAGAGCTGCTGGTGTCGTTGGTGACGGAACATGAAGCACTTTATGACAAACGCGTCAGTGTACCGGGGTATTTCTGTTTAAGCGCCATCTAATGTCAGGTAATGAATTTGTATGTTCACTCGGCTCATCGTCAGCAAAAATTGCTTGGGTGTGAACACAAAAAACGCGTTGAAAAACGCTGGCGAATAACGCCGATATTCGTCCCGGTGTGTACGGGCTGTTGGATTGTTAATACTGATACGTCAATGTAGAAGAGGCATTTTCTTGTTGAAGCTGGTTGAGGTGGAGCTAGTTTTTATTACTTCATACACAGTTTGAATCCAGTGGTTTCCAACCTAAAGGTTAACCTCCTCTAAAGGATCGACAAATAAAGCATTAGCTGAGTTCACCAAAAGTGGTTTGACATGAAAAGGTCAAAAGGGTTTGGGGGCTGTAGTATCTGCTTCAACGTCAGCATTACCTGAAGCCGAGGAGGAGGAGAGGTGGCTGGCTATACAGAGAAGCAGAAACAGCTTCATGACAGGGGAGAGGGTAAGGAGTAGGCAAATTAACACGGACTCTCAGGAAGTGCGCGCGTGCGTGTCACGTCATAACCAGGGATGTAGTGGAGGCTAAATGCACGTAAACGCCGTTTACGCACCTCCCAAAATTCGGAAATAGCATATCCACCTCTAAATAGCGTTTATCCACCTCTAAATTGAGTTTATCCACCTCTAAATTGCCTATAGTTTCTAAGCCATTTTAAATTAAGTTTAAATATTAGTATTATGTCGTTTTAGTTTCATATTGTTCATTATTAGTTTCATAGGTTGTTAAACCTAAGACGAAGTCTTTCATATTGCGCTGCATTACTGTCTGTGTTGACCAATCTCTTGCGGTGTTTGGTGTTTTAAGCCCTCAACGTCGACTTCCAGGCAGCGATGCCTGGAAGTCACTAGGATTAGGCAATGTTAGGTGCCTTGAAGTCATGAAGTCAATGGTCGCAGCGCTGCCTTCAAGTCAAAGTTGGGGGCTTAAACCACCATCGAGCATCTCCAGCGTAGCCAGCAGGAAGCAGCAGACTGCATCAAGATTCGTCAGTCACTAGCCCAAACTAGCCTACATGTCTCATGTAATGATGAATGAATTGTAAATATGGATATCCGGCAATTTTTAAGCACCGTCAAGACAGCAGCCCTCCTCCTGATGCCAGCAAAACGGCCTCGGCTACAAGCCCAAAGTGAGTGAGCTCGGAAAACAGTACTAAACTTCATGTTTTTGAGGTAATTTTGGTTCACGTAGATTCATGCCACTGACTCAACAAGTCACCTCTACCTTTTCCCATTAGCCCATGTTACAAGTAACAGGTTTTGCAAAAGTGTCTGTTAATGTCGGCAGCTATTACGCTTGTGGAAAGTACAGTGCAACTTAAATTGTCTTTCTTCTGTTAATTACAGAAACTGAGTTTTCTTTAAATTAAAATATGTGGCACCAGATTCATCCTTCTGTCGTCAATCTGCACCTGCTACATTAGCAATTGTTAAAAACTGTAATCAACAACTATTTTGATAATCAATTAGTCTGTTTGAGTCATTATTTAAGACAAAAGTAAAAGATTCTCTGATGTCAGCTTGTTAAATGTGAATATGTTCTAGTGTCTTCTCTCTGTGACAGTAAACTGAATATCTTTGAGTTGTGGACCAAATGAGACATTTTAGGACGTCATCCTGGACTTTTGGGAAACACTGATCCACATTTTCCACATTTTTCTGACATATTATAGACCAAACAACTAATCGATTAATCAAAAAAATAACAGATTTATCGACTATGAAAATAATCCCAAATCCCTAAACCCATAATCATTATGTATTATGCATTGGAAGCCCTGGATACTGTATGAGCCTCCCTCTATATCTCTCTTAAAGATTTTTGTTCTCTCTGTTTCGTCATTTAATAAACTTTATAGATTTCAACCATATTATTCCTTCTTGAGTCTCTTTAACAATAATTTAGATTAATGTATGAATTGAATAGTGATTGTGTGACCTATGAGGGAACAACCAGTGATACCCTTGGTAGTACCGTCAAATGATAGCCTCTAGCGATGTCATCAGGATACACATACACCGGTAGGCAGTGGCCCACCTTACCGGGTGACCACGTCGTGGTCCACCTGATCACAGAAGTTATAGTTTACCCACCTCTTTTTTTACCACTACACCTCTGGTCATAACGATAACAAGCAGTTTGGCTGTAACATTAAAGTTAGTGGCTGTCAGGTAACCTAACTGCTTAAGCTTACATTGAAAATGCTAGTGGTTAGCCTGTTAGGTAGCTGAAAAGTCTGTGTGATCTATAAAATCAGTGTTGATACAAGCATCAGTGTTCCTTGGATGGCTTAATTACCTTTTTTTCCAGGGCATATACTACTCTCAGCTTTATTGTAGCTTTTGGGAAGGGTTATGGTTATAGTATTTAACACTTGTGTCCAAAGCGACAAAAATATGAATCTCAAAATAGTTAAAATTAACAGTAAACTGTTTTTAAAGTTGCTTAGCCAATAAGCAAAATAGTAATAAGAACAATAATGGCAATACAATATAAAATATCAATAATAAAAAATAATAAACATACCATAAATGTACAAATCATAACTCTAATAATGAATGAATTATTTAAGTGTAAGATCAACAGATAAGTCTTGAGATCCCTCTTGAAGGATCCAAAACGATCACATGTACGCTGAACACTAGCCAACTCATATCATAGAATGAAGGCATATTTTAAGAGGACTGTCTGCAGGGAATGTGTCTGACCAATCACGGTGGGTGTGGGCCGCCTGGGCCAAAAATGCCAGGGCCAATTTGTTGTCCCAGTCCAGCCCTGGTTAACATAGTAACTGACTCTGAGGTTAAGTTACCTCTCTTTCTGAAACGGGCTGGAGTTACCCCTCTCCCTCAGGTTTGATTAACCTCTCTTTCTGAAACGGAAAACCCAGAGTTTCCCTCATCTCAGGGTTAAAGTTCTCACTAAACCTGCTTTCTGAAATGGACCCGTTATCAGAAATAACCCACCTTCGGAAGCCTCTGCAGCCAATAGCCACGACACACACTGGAACTTCAAGTATGCAGCCCCACTGAGGAACACAGCCCAGCACCACATCAGCCAGCCCAGCCATCTTCTGATCCAGCACTCCTTCTGCCTGCCCACACTCACAGCTTCTTTACCACCTACTCCAGTCTGGGCTTGAGTTCTGTTCCCTGAACCTGACACTTCATCAGCCTCTCCTGTTAATTGATCAGAGCCAGCAAATATCAGATTAGCTTAATTAGTTAGTTTCCTATTGTATTGACACTAATTGGAAATCAAATATATAACTGTTAAAATCAATGTTACTGTAATATATTTTTCATTAAAATATTACCTTTCTCATTGTTTACAGATGATAAAGATGTGATTTCAGACTCTCCTCCTGTGTTGTCATCATTCTTCTCTGAGTGTTCACCTTCACCAGGTTCATTCACTGGATCACACTAAGAAAACAGATAATTTCATTTAACCTTTAGTTCACCTGGTTAGAGCATCTGAGATTAAGAAGTTCTTCGTTAGTAAGGGAGCCAAGAAAACAGCAACAACTTAAATGTACAACACTCAAATCAATATCACACAGTGATGCACTAATTCAGTAAGATACTACAAAACATAAAATCAAGGTCACATTATATGCACAGTTTAAATCTTTGTCTGTGAAGAAGTGTTTATTCAGGTGTGAGACTTCAAATCTGATCTGACTAACCTCAGAAACTAGAGTTAGTTTTAGAAAACAGATGCTGCTCTATAATGATGATCACTAATGAAGGTGAAACAATCTCATCTTTACCTTGATTTCAGCTGAATTCTCCTCCAACTCCTCTACTGCAGAGTTACATGAGAAACAGATAGAACAGGATTATGATTAGTTTTTAAATATCACTGGATCAGCTAACCATCACTATATTTGCAACTTCTGTGTTAATTTGTTTCTTCTTTTTGCCTGCAGGTGATTTAATCAGGGTTTGAAGGGTTAGAAAATCATCAATCAAGTTTGACAGTTTTTCTTAGTTGCTTTGGCACAAATGTCAAATGAAAATTATTATTCTCAAATTTAGTTTGGGGGTGCAACTTCAAAACACATTTCCACCACAGGGTTTAAGTTTATGTTTTATTGTACCCTTGATGTATGTTTTTGTTCTTGGATGTATTGTGATTATGAATGTATTCCAGCTTATGTAATGTTTTTATAAAATAATAGAGCACATGAAGAATTCTGTTTAAGACAGACTGAAGCTAATTCAACATTCAAAAAGCTTTATTGTCTAATATGTTACCATGTTAGATCTTTGTTTTTGATTGAAGGAAAGGCATAGTGTGTGTGATGTGTCAGTAGCATGAGTTTTGTATATGTATTGCATTGAGAATGGATTTTTTGTATAATGACTTTTTAGCCAGAGGCACTCTGAGCCTTCTTCCTGATGGTAATAGCTCAAAGCTTTGGTGGAGGGGGTGGGAGGCATCCTGGATGATGAAGTTGGATTGTCTTTCCACTGCTTTTATATAAAATAATAAAAGATCAGATGGCAGTTTTTCTGGAATGCTTATGATCTTAACGGCTTGCCTGGCTATCCTAGCCAGCATTTGTTTGGTAGGAAGCTGTACCAAGATGTGATGTTGAAAGCGATAACAGACTCTATCAGTGACTGGTATACTCTGGATAGAATGTCCTGTCTCACTTCAAATCCTTTAAGCCTTCTGAGGAGACACATGTGCTGTTGGGCCTTTTTGTAAATTGTGTGGATCTTAATAAACAAACAAACAAACAAACAAACAAACAAATGTTACTAAACTTTATTTAGTTGTTAGAGACTATACAATCCAGAGAGGAATATCTGACTCTTTAGCTGCTAAATGCTCCACTATGTTGACCAGCTAGTCTCTAACTGTATCTGTCTGTTTGGTGCTGAGCAGGTACTGTACCGGGCTCTTAGAACTTGTTATCAGAAAACAGTTACCTAAACAGTTAAACTAGACTAAAACCTCACCTCTTTGGTTTGGCTGAAACACTGAGGAATCCATTGTTTCTTCTTCATGGTCTAGAAGGTGTAGTTTCTGCTCTTCTTTTTCATCACACATCACTCCACTGTAGCAGTGGTGATCATTTTCAGAGACCATGATGTCTATTTTTTCCAGCAGATCTATTATCTCTATTTCATCCATCATACTTCTTGTACATGTGTGGAATCTTTTTTCAACAAAACTGCTGTTTGCTCTCAGGTCTGTCAGGGCACTTTCAGAGTCTTCCCCTGACTTATGAGTCACAACTGTCATTACATAAGCAAGTGATCCTTTCCCAAAAGTTTTTTCTAACCACTGCATTCCTGAACTGTAATGGCTGGTATGCAGACCATTTGGTAACAGTAAGAGAAATGCATGAATTCCCTGATTCAATGGGAATTTATCAATGTTTTGTAGACCAAGCATGTTAATGACAGAGATGTTCCGACCACACAAATCATACAGTCTGGTTGAAAACTGTTCCACATTAGTTTGTCCGTCATGGTCAAGTAAGATGTTTTTTGATCCAATCTCAATGGAATTTTTGTCACCAATTAACACAAGTGTGAGTTTAGGTATCGCTGAAACAAAATAAGCAGAATAATATCACTATATTACACTGCAGTAATCTATGAAACAGAATTGCCAAAATTATAGTTTGTAGAAATGCAATGACGAAATAAAGTTAATAAACTAATTCTCACATTTACGATTAAGATAAGTGTTTAAAAACGTAACTGAAATCTATAAAAATCAATGTTCATGTAAATCAACTGTACAATCAATTATTGTTTAAATTATTACCTTTCTCATTGGCTGCAGATGGTACAGATTTGGTTTCAGACTCTCCTCCTCCTCCAGCTGCTGGGTTGTCATCGTTGTCGTCCTCCATCTTATCTCTTCATCTTTACAGAGTCATACTGTATGACAAAGCCATTGAGACAAATATAACGATAAAATATCACAGCAAATACGCATTACCATTCAAGCTGATTTAGCAAATGATTTGATAAGATGAATAAAAGCACTGCATCTTAAACAAAACATTTTGTCAAACATCTAGATGATTTTACTGCTAGTGAAATGTTCACTTGTGACTTACAATGACTTATAAAGATACATAACAGCTAATTACTACTTATACTTCATCAACAGGAATAGAAAGGTCAAACAGCAAACAGCCACCCACAAATAGTCTATAAACAAAGCATCAGGCTGTCTGAGATTTGAATGTATCAATATTTTTAGCGACCCCCAAAAATTTCACAAATCACGTTTTCAGGGGAGCCCATGTCTTATTAAAGGGGTGATAGAATGCAAAACCGATTTTACCTTGTCATGGTTGAATAATGACAGTTTAGTGGGTAACTAGGACACACATAGAACCTCTAAATCCCATTGACACTTCTTTCCTCTGCAAATCTCACTATTTGAAACTGCTGCTGAAAACGGGCGAATCTCAACGAGCCGCCGAGTTGACGCTCCTCCTCATTTGGCTCTAGTCTCTCTCTTTGCCACGCCCCAACATTTACATAGGCTACACAACTGACCTGAGATCAGGTAGTCTTCTGAATCTAGGTCACGCAGATGCAACCTGTTCTCACAGAATTCCGTGAAATGAACACGACACCTTAAACTCAAAATCTGTGGCAGTTTCACGGATTCGCAGAAGATTCCGTGATGGCCCACGGATGTGATGCCTACGTAAGTCAATGACAGGCATCATCCGTGGTCTACGCACAGATTCCCTAATCACAGCACGTTTCTTTCTGGGGGGTAGAACTGGGCCCTCATTAAATTATGGAATAATTAATTTTTTTATTTTTAAATAGGCCTATTTGTGGAAAAAAATATGTAATATTTGAGTTACATAAAAGCTTTTTATTTGTTTTCTTCCTAATTGTCCTTGAAATAGTGGTCAAGAACCCCCCCCCCCCCAACACAAAAATGGTTTGGCCACTAATCAAAATTTGATGTTGTCGGTAGATTTGAAGTTCAGTGGCTATGCTCAAAATGTCAGAAATGTGCTCAGAAAAGGAAAGAGAAGAGAAGAGAAGAAGAAAATAGAGGCCTTAGAGATTTTCTAAACAAATATTTAAAAAAAAGATGGTGACGGTGAAGCTGGAACTGTCAACGTAGGGCAAGGTAAGAAACAGCGCAGCCAACGTTTACGAGCCTTAACGTAACCTACCAGGCCAGCTCTAATGTTAACGTCCTCCATTAGCTTGTATAAAAGCCTGACACAACCAAGACCCCAGGAAGAGCGCCATGTCTAAAGCCACCATGGGCTTAGCGGATAGGGGTGGTACTGCACCCCATGGCCGAAAAACGCGGTGCGGAGTTCGCTTGAGCACCTGCCCTTGCTTTGATGCCCAAAGTGCCCTTTTGTCAAGGAAAAATAAATAAATAAAAAATGTAATTAAAGGCCCTTTTGTGAAGGCCTGACCAAATCTAACTATTAGTACAATTAATGAATAATAATTTATTCGTAAATAAAATGAACCACATGATGACCTTTCACCTGACGACCTCATCCAGACCGGGACGAAGGAAAGGATCTTCAATACCGGCTGCTGGTAAGTGCTGTTCTCAGCAAAGAAGTGTTTGTAATGTTTACTGATTATTATTATTATTTTACAAGAACGATGTGAAGAAAGCATGGAGCTGTTGTTTATATTGCTGTGTGTGTGTGTGTGTGTGTGTGTGTGTGTGTGTGTGTGTGTGTGTGTGTGTGTGTGTGTGTGTGTGTGTGTGTGTGTGTGTGTGTGTATGTAGCCTAGAAGTAACGTTTAGTTCGCTGTTTTTTGAGGAGAAGTTTCATGGGCGTAGAGGGGTCTTGTCTTTTTATGTTATTTGACTAAAAACTATTTACACTATTATTATCATTCCAGTATTTATTTAATGCGAGACACAGCAGGCAAAAACATAGTTTTTTTTCACTGGTCAATTTTGAGATTTGGGGCTATTTGTCTTCAATAACATGTATTCTTTCAGAATTGTGGTGAAAAAAAGTCAAAAATACACATTTAGATCTTTATTTTACTACACTTTGTCTGTTTGCGTCGGTAGATTTCTCCTAAATTCAACAAAAGTTGTGGTTCTAAATCATCCCGCTGCTCCGCCATCGCTGTCTGCACCCTGTCATCACATATTGGAAAGCTCTCTCTCTCCTCTACAATGCTGTCGGATCCAAATATGGTCATTTCCTTTTTATCAGCAACGAATCGTGAAAGTAAAAGGGGGGATTTAACTCTAAATGCGCAATCTCATTGGCTGATGCCAATTTCTGACAACGTGATTTGTTCAAAATGGTCACGTGACGCGCTCTGAATTTCCACGGTAGCCTACATGTCATATATTAAATATGTAGGTGTCACATATATACTATTCTACTATAATTACTATAAAATACTGCACCAATCTGTAATTGTTGGGATCCTAAGTGGTTGTGAGGTGGTTGTTCTCCTAAGAGACCTACCAGCTTCTCTTCTTCTCTTCTCCTAGGAGAACTACCAGCTTCTCTTCTCCTAGGAGAACTACCAGCTTCTCTTCTCCTCTTCTCCTAGGAGAACTACCAGCTTCTCTTCTCCTCTTCTCCTAGGAGAACTACCAGCTTCTCTTCTTCTCTTCTCCTAGGAGAACTACCAGCTTCTCTTCTCCTCGGAGAACTACCACCTCTTCTTCTCCCACCCACCATTCTTTCTTCTCCGAGGAAACTACCAGCTTCTCTTCTCCTCTCCTAGAACTTCTCTTCTCCTAGGAGAACTACCAGCTTCTTCTCTTCTCCCGGAGGAACTACCAGCCTCTCTCTCTCTTTCCTAGGAGAACTACCAGCTCTTCTCCTCCGGAGAACCTACCAGCTCTCTCCCAGGAGACTACCAGCTTCTCTTCTCTTCTCCTAAAGAACTACCTGCTTCTCTCTCCTAGGAACTACCAGCTTCTCTTCTCCTAGGAGAACTACCAGCTTCCTCTTTCTCCTAGAACCACCACCTTTTCTTCTTCTCTTCTCCTAGGAACTACCAGCTTCTCTTCTCCCGGAGAGACTACCAGCTCTCTCTTCTCCTAGAGAACTACCAGCTTCTCTTTTCTCCAGAACCACAGCTCCTCTCCTAGGAGAACTACCTTCTCCTTCTCTTCTCCGGGAGAACTACCAGCTTCTCCCAGAACCATGCTTCTCCCGGAGGAACTACCAGCTTCTCTTCTCAGAACTACCGCCTTCTCCGAGAAACCAGCTTCCCTGACTACTTCTCCTAGGAGAACTACCAGCTTCTCTCTTCTCTTCTCTAGGAGAACTGCACTTCTCCTAGAGAACCACCACTTCTTCTCCTCCAGAGAACTACGCTTCTCCCAGAACTACCAGCTTCTCTTTCCTGGAGAACTACCAGCTCTCTTTTCTCTTCTCCGGGAGAACTACCGCTTCTCTTCTCCCAGGAGAACCACTTCTCTTCTCCTGGGAGAACCAGCTTCTCTTCTTCTCTTCTCCTAGAACTACCAGCTTCTCTTCTCCTAGGAGAACTACCGCTTCTCTCCCGGGAGAACTTGTTTCTCCTAGAACTACCAGCTCTCCCAGAAGAACCACCTTCTCTCCCGGAGAACCACGCTTCTCTTTCGGAGAACTACCAGCTTTCTCCCCAGGAGAACTACCAGCTTCTCTTTCTCTCCTGGACAACTACCAGCTTCCCGGAGAACTACTTCTTCTCCTAGGAGAACTACAGCCTTCTCTTCTTCTCTCCGGAGAACTACCAGCTTCTTTTCTCCTAGGAGAACTACCAGCTTCTTCTTCTCTCCGGAGAACTACCAGCTTTCTTCTGGTTAATCTGTTTTATTTTTATTTTTCCGTGTATGTAAATCTCTTGGAAGATAGTTTTTACCGTGGAGGAGGAAGTGCATCTCTGTCTGACCCAGTTGGTGGTCACTGGGCCTGTCTCTCTCTCTCTACCTGTCTGTCTGACCAGTTGGTGGTCACTGAGCCTGTCTCTCTCTCTGACCTGTCTGTCTGACCCAGTTGGTGGTCACTGAGCCTGTCTCTCTCTCTGACCTGTCTGTCTGACCTGAGTTGGTGGTCACTGGGCCTGTCTTCTCTCTCTCTGACCTGTCTGTCTGACCGCAGTGGTTCACTGAGCCTGTCTCTCTTTCGGTTCTCTCTCCTGACCTGTCTGTCTGACCCAGTTGGTGGTCACTGCGCTGTCTCTCTCTCTCTGACCTGTCTGTCTGACCCAGTTGGTGGTCACTGAGCCTGTCTCTCTCTCTCTGACCTGTCTGTCCGACCCAGTTGGTGGTCACTGAGTTTTTTTCTTCTCTTGACCTGTCTGTCTGACCCAGTTGGTGGTCACTGAGTCTGTCTCTCTCTCTCTCTGAACTGTCTGTCTGACCGAAGTTGGTGGTCACTGAGCCTGTCTCTCTCTCGCCGTCTGTCTGACCCGAAGTTGGTGGTCACTGAGTTGTCTCTCTCTCTGACCTGTTCTGTCTGACCTGAGTTGGTGGTCACTGAGCCTGTTCTCTCTCTGACCTGTTCGTTCGACGCAGTTGTGGTCACTTGATTCTCTCTTTCTGACCTGTCTGTCTGACCCAGTTGGTGGTCACTGATTCTGTCTCTCTCTTCTCTGACCTGTCTGTCCGACCCAGTTGGTGGTCACTAGTCGATCTGTCTTTCTCTGACCTGTCTGTCCGACCCGTTGGTGGTCACTGAGCCTGTCTCTCTCTCTGACTGTCTGTCCGACCCAGTTGTTGGTCACTGTGTCTCTCTCTCTGACCTGTCTGTCTGACCCAGTTGTTGGTCACTGAGCCTGTCTCTCTCTCTGACCTGTCTGTCTGACCCAGTTGGTGGTCACTGAGCCTGTCTCTTCTTTGTATCTCTGACAGTGTGAAGATAATCTGTCAAATAACAATTTAGTCTACTTTCTTTGCTTTCTCCAATGTTGTAAATATTGGTCTTTTGAATGATTCATAAGAAGCTCATCCTATGAAGGTAAATATGGTGCAAAACGTGAGAGCTTGTAGAATACAATGTGAGAACTTGCAGAACAAAAAAATTGAACTTGTATGTTAAAATTTGCACTTGTAAAATAAAAATTTGCACTTGTAAAATAAAAATTTGCACTTGTAAAATAAAAATTTGCACTTGTAAAATAAAAATGTGCACTTGTAAAATAAAAATTTGCACTTGTAAAATAAAAATTTGCACTTGTAAAATTATTCACATTTGAAGTCACAAAAAGAAAAACATGAGAGCTTGTAAAAAATCTGAACTTGTAAATTGAAATTTGCACTTGTAGAAAAATAGTCACAAATGTGTAGATTGATATTTGCATGAACACAATGACAGCTGCAAACTTGTAATGCAACATTTACTCATGTACTTTTTTTTACTCAGGTTGATTTTCCATCACAACCACAACTCAGTGATTACAACCTCTCGAATCTGTCACTGTATGCGCTCTCGCATCACCAAGAGGCGAATCGCGCCTCGACTTTTGCAACACTTGTTGCGATACATTTGGTGCAAAACTAATTTGTACCTGTGGACTTAGGCTGTGGAGCTCTGATCCAACAGAACGGGGAAAGCAGGGTTTCTATCGCCAGATGAGGGACAACTCTGTCCGGCTTATTTAGCTATGTCGCGATGGAAGCCTGGTTGAATAGCAAGCTAGCGTTAGCTAACTAACCAACCAGCCTGATTCTAAATAAATACCTTTTAATTATCTTAACACTTTTTAACAGTCAAACTGAAAACACTGGCAGTGAGCTCCAGGTCCTGCAGACGGACCGTCACCAGCGGTATCGGCCAGCGGAGCAACATCGCTATTATTGCCAGAAAGCTTCGCGCCGACCTCGAACTGCAGTCGGAGCTCCAGCGGGACACGGAGAGCCCCGCACCCGGTAGCATCGGCACATCCCCGGCCATGACCACAGCTTGCTTTGCTGATGTTGTGCCTCACTGCCAATCATTGCACCCGCGCGGGCAGCAACAATAGCTTTCTGCAGAATTACATCCACCTCGCGGGCAGCAGCAATTATTTTTGCCGAATAAGCGTCATCTCTTAACCCTCGTTGCCGAGATTTGCACCCAGGTAGCAAGGAAATGATAGTCTGATAAAACATTGATGTCTCTAAACGTTGTAAAATTATAATCATCATTGATGAACATGACAAAGGAATGTATATGGCCTACATTTTAATTAAACAGTAGCTACTTTGCCTTATAAAATCATTATTTCCCTTTGGATGGAAGTCTTGGCAGGGATGCAGAACTTGGCACGTGTTACCCGCTGATGACGGTCCGTCTGCGGCTGCAGGACCTGGAGCTCACCGCCAGTGTTTCAGTTTGACTGTTAAAGTGTTTAGATAACTAAAAGGTATTTATTTAGAAGCTGGTTAGTTAGCTAACGCTAGCTTGCTATTCCACCAACACTAGCGGTGAGCTGCTACCGGGTGGCGGGGCTCTCCGTATCCCGCTGGAGCTCCGACTGCAGGTCGAGGTCGGCAGCGAAGCTTTCTGGCAATAATAGCGATGCGTTCGCCGCTGGCCGATACCGCTGGTGACGGTCCGTCGCAGGACCTGGAGCTCACCGCCAGTGTTTCAGTTTGACTGTTAAAAAGTGTTAAGATAATTAAAAGGTATTTATTTAGAATCAGGCTGGTTGGTTAGTTAGCTAACGCTTAGCTTGCTATTCAACCAGGTTTCCATGCGACATAGCTAAATAAGCCGGACAGAGTTGTCCCTCATCTGGCGATAGAAACCCTGCTTTCCCGTTCTGTTGGATCAGAGCTCCACAGCCTAAGTCCACAGGTACAAATTAGTTTTGCACCAAATGTATCGCAACAAGTGTTGCAAAAGTCGTAGAGATTCCTCTTTGGTGATGGCGCGAAAATATAGTGACAGATTCGAGAGGTTGTAATCACTGAGTTGTGGTTGTGATGGAAAATCAACCTGAGTAAAAAAAAGTACATGAGTAAATGTTGCATTACAAGTTTGCAGCTGTCATTGTGTTCATGCAAATATCAATCTACACATTTGTGACTATTTTTCTACAAGTGCAAATTTCAATTTACAAGTTCAGATTTTTTTACAAGCTCTCATGTTTTTTCTTTTGTGACTTCAAATGTGAATAATTTTTACAAGTGCAAATTTTTATTTTACAAGTGCAAATTTTTATTTTACAAGTGCACATTTTTATTTTACAAGTGCAAATTTTTATTTTACAAGTGCAAATTTTTATTTTACAAGTGCAAATTTTAACATACAAGTTCAATTTTTTTGTTCTGCAAGTTCTCACATTGTATTCTACAAGCTCTCACGTTTTGCACCATATTTACCTTCATATCATCCCTGTGTATCACCGGATGTCCAGTGACAGTGCAGCATGGAGGCACTCAGAATACCAACGCATGCCTCAACTTGGTTATATGGGTCCAATGTCCAAAAACAGTCTTTGTGGGGAAAAGCAGGGTTGTCTATTCTCAGATCAACTCCAGCAGTATCAGCAGCAACAACATAGAGTTTAGATTCTCTGCCTGAGCCCGACCCGGGCCGTTATTTTCCGCCACTATCCTCAGGCCGGGCCGGGCCGGGCCGGGCCGGGCCCTTGATCAAGCATTTGTGTTGTTTTTTCATTACTTTAGCCTAATTGGGTGGGGAGAAAGCTATGCCATAATCAGAAATGTGATCTATATAGACTATATTTAGGCCAAAGTAACAAATGTGTCCAAAAAGTTACACAAGTTGGACTTCATTTACAAAATGAAGGCTGTATTGTGGAGCTTAAGTGCAACATGGAGCTTGAGGATGTAAAGAAAAAAAGAAAAACAGGAGAATTACCTTTGAGCAAGTTTGATGACAGTCACCTGACAACTAAACTTTAAATGAGATGTTTTCATATTGTATAACATAAACCCTCTGATTCACCGTGTCTGCTCTAAATGATAACACATGGGCCTTCCAGCCGAAGCTGTTGTCCATATGAACACCAAGGTGCCTGTAGGAGCAGAGCCGATTGATTGGTTCATCATTTATGACCTCTGATACCCTCTGACCCATGTCACAACCAACTCCTCAGTTTGTGAAAAAAAATGACAAAACACATGTTGTATATGTACACATACCCAAACAAAGCTATAGCCTATACATCTCTGTGAACAAAAACCTCAGCAACAATCTGCTTATCCTTTTAATTTCCTGAAATGCTTCCTAAAACCAGTCACAGAGCTCCGTCACGGCTGGCAGCCCACGGCACTCCATACCCACGCAAGGTCACCGTTTTTTGGGACTACCAAACGCCGCTGCCCTGACAGAGCTCCAGGGCCTGCAGCTCCCCTCTTCCTGCTAGCTAAATGCCCGATGTATGTGAGTGAGAGCGCAGTCAGTGAGCTTGTTACACCAGCAATCTCTTACCACAGGTTCCAGTTAATCTTATAATGTGTGTAATTATAATGTGTTGAGTTATTTAAAGAAACGAGCAGGGAAATAAACGCATCTTGTCCGCGAGTCTCACTGATAGAGCCTGTGGCTGGATGGAGCTCTATCAATGAGAGCTCTTAGAATTCATCTGAAATTCACAAAAAATCATAAAATTGAAATCGGACACCATTGTTAGCTTTATAAGACCTTGGGGTAGATGTTATATAAGTGGCGTGACAAAATTCAGACTGTAAATATACTCTAATTACGCTGAAAATGAAGCTAACTAGCCGCAATCTGTACACATAGGATTGAAGGGACAGTCACAGCTGACGAAACCCCTAATGTTCACAAAAATTCATAAAATTGAAATCGCGACCAACATTGTTAGCTTTATAACACCTTGGGGTAGATGTTATATAAGTGTGGCTGATGAAATTCAAACTGTAATTAAAGCTGCAAGCAGCGATGGACCGGCCCTCACGTCTCTGTGCGGCGTCCTGGGTTACTGCGGACGCTGCTCCTTGCCCTCCTGCAATTTGCGCCCGCAAATCGTCACCAATGAAAAGGGAATCCCCGGCTGAGTTCAACGATACCTCACACAAGACTCTACATCATACAGTTCATCAGCTGTGAAGGGGGCGTGGCCAACTTATAGGGGTCGGGTCAAACCTTTACCAATATAAAAGGAAGTCTTTGCTGAGTTCATTGATACCTCACATAAGACTCTACCTTAAACGGGTCACCATTTATGAAAGGGGGCGTGGCTAAGTACAGAGGGGCGGGCCAAACAATCACCAATGAGGAACAATAAGGAACTTATTAACTGCTTAGTTCAATGATACCTCACACAAGGATATACCTTAAACGGTTGAAATGCTATGAAAGGGGGCTTGGCTTAAGCATAGGGGGCGGGCCAAACCATCACCAATGAAGAATGAACTCTCTGCTGAGTTCAATGACACCTCACACAAGACTCTACCTTAAACGGTTGAAATGTTATGAAAGGGGGCGTGGCCTGAGTAAGTGGGCATAAACCACACATTCTAAGTTTCATGTAAAATCTGATGATGTTTGTCATATAAGGTGCATTTCCTGTTGTCCGCAAGGGGCTACTGACCAAAAGTCAATATCGGCCTATAGATGTCCTCAGACCTGGACCCTTGTTGATTTTGTGAAATTTCAAGCAGATATGACAATGTACATATGGCGCGAATGGCCGCCATGCCGACCCACCACTGCCTGACAAAAAGTTTTTCTTTTAATAACTTTTCATCATTAAGGTGTTGGGATGGTACAGACCAAGTTTGAAGTCCATCGGATGAAATCTCTAGGAGGAGTTCGTTAAAGTATAGCACCTTCACATTTAGGCCTACTTCCTGTTGCCACTAGGGGGCGCTATGACTTTAAGTAAATATCGGCCATTATTTGTCCTCAGGGTTGGACTCTTATGAATCCTGAAAAGTTTCGAGCCAGTTGGACAACATACACTCGAGTTACACCCACTTCCTGTTTTGATGGCGAAACGCACAAAATGGCCGCCCCCCACGACCGCCCCTATGACCGAAAAGTTTTTCTTTTAACAACTTTCATCTTTAAATCTTATATGTAAGTAATAAAAAGGTAATCAATTTACACTCATTTTTAATTCAAAATGGCGGACTTCCTGTTGGCTTTAGGGTATGGCTCTAATGAAGTTCTTTGTACATCTTGACATGTTACATATGTTTACCAAGTTTCGTGAGTCTACGTTGAACGCACTGCAGGGGCTCATTTTTTTTAACTTTCTAGGGGGCGCTAGCGAGCCATTTTTGTGCGCCTATTCCCGAAACCCTTAAAATACGTAAATTTTCACCAGACTTGATGCAACCTCCAAATTTGGTGAGTTTTTGAATATGGTAAGCCCCTCAACAAGGCAATTAATTTGACGGGGAAAAAATAATTGCTTCAGTTTCAATAGGGCCTTCGCCGCTGTCGGCGCTCAGGCCCTTAATAGCTTCGCTAGTTATGCCGGCAGCTGGCAGCCAGCCAGCTCCGCGGAGCTCCACGGAGCCCAGAGTATTCCAGTAGTCCAGTACCCAGGGAAACGGTGACTTTCACTGGGTATGGAGGTTGCCGCTTTCTCGTCAGACTGTGTTTTTTCCCCCAACGTCTCCTCCCAGGCAGCGCGGAAATGGTTATCATGCTTCCTCTATTTATTTACATTTTTTCTCTCTCTTGTTCTCTCTCTCTCTCTCTCTCTCTCTCTCTTCCTTTTCCTGCTTCCAATTCAATCAGTTGACTGAGGCCGTTCACTTTTTCACTTAAAACAATCATATTTTGCCACAACTGTTCTGAGCCAATCATCTTGTTGCTGTCAAACTGTCTTTCTCATCCCCCGTCCACCTCTAGTATTCCAATCCAATCCAATCCAATTTTATTTATATAGCGCATTTCACAGATAAACAAATCAACAAAGCGCTTCACAAGGTACATACAAACAAATATGGGGTTAAGAAAATACGGCATGACATGAGGAGAGACGAGGAGAAAAAGGCAACTCCCAGACTATGCCCCCAGTAGGGGTACAGTGTGGGGACAGGAAAAAAACACCTCAGCAACATAATATAAGCACATAACCAATACAAGGGCACACAAGACACACACAGGGGGAGGGGGATGTTGGGATTGAGGTAGTCCAGCACAGGCAAGCAGACATCTGGTCCTGCAGCCAAAGGTCCCAGACCTGCCCGCCTGACACACAACCAGCACCCATGAGGTGCTCTTAACCGCTTCATTAACACCACCATTGTCCAGACTCCATCTTGAGATATAATGTCCAACTCAGGATATCCTCTTAAATCGATGATGTAACAATGGGATCTAATCACAAAGACTCCTCTCATATTGTTTCACCTTTCCTGTTCTGCAATATCAAACTAATTAATTTAATTCCTTTTTAAACTGTTTTATATTAAGTCTCTCCTGATCGAACTGAAGTTGCTTGAAAAGGTCGATGCCTGTTATAAAAACTGTAACACGTTCAGATTTTAAGTCTACACACAAAATCAATAATTGTTGTTTAAACTCACCTTTTATTATGTCTCATTACTCTGCCTGGTCTGTGTAGATGTGGCTGCCTAGTCAGAAAGCCTTCCTGATCCCACACGTTACATATACAGAGAGAGAAAGAGATCAGAGACTGGTTTATATTCTCAGTCTGCCCCTCACAAACCCCTCCCATCTGAAAGTAGGACCACTCTAACTCCTGATTTACCCGAAACCATGTGACTTCAAGGAAAACGGGGTATAGGTTTTGTCGGGCTGAGGGTGTTTCCGAAATTAAACCAAATCAGTAACAAAAAAAGTAAAAGAGAAAGTAAGAGAGCTCTTTTCCCCAAAAACCTTGTGGTTTAAAGGAAAACAATGAGTTTACATTGACATGAATAACGCCTTTATGAGTATTGCAAGATAGATTCTTGAGGCCACAAGATAGTTATAAATAATTTTTTTGACAAAGTCTGACCAGAGGGGCTCCGTAAGAACACCCCAATTTTTCCAGGTTTTATTGAAATCCATGCAGTGTATATATATATATATATATATATATATATATATATATATAAAAAATATATATACACACAGACACACAGACACACACACACACACACACACAAATCTCTATTTTATGGGACATATTTGTAGTTTTTGAGTATATGAGTGTGAGTACTTGTAACTATTTTATCACTCCAACTGACTGTGCACATGACATGCTGGTAGTTAGCAGTATACTGTGACTTATGTGTTGGAGATTAGGTTTTGCTGACCTGGTTGTGTTCAGTGCAGTGGTGACTTGCTTATACAACCTGAGGAGGCAGATGTCATCCTAAAGTTTCTTGAAGGTCTTCAGCATAATCTGATTCTCTTTATACCATAAAAACACTATTAGAATTAAAATAACTGCAAAAAATCCTTCTGCTCGTGCACCAAGGGCACTCGCGTAAAAGGCCTCTCCAGCTTAAAGTCCCGGGCTGAATTTCAGTCCCAGTACGGCCCTGTGTATATATATATACATATATATATATATATACAGAGGTGGGTAGAGTAGCCAAAAATTATACTCAAGTAAAAGTACTGTTACTTCAGAATAATATGACTCAAGTAAAAGTAAAAAGTAGTCATCCAAATAATTACTTGAGTAAGAGTAAAAAAGTACTCGGTGAAAAAACTACTCAAGTACTGAGTAACTGTTGAGTAACGTCTGATTTATTTTTTAACACAACCATTCAATCAGACGGACAAAAATACTAATAATAATAACTAATAATCATATTTAGGCAAATTATAGTTCATCCCATCAATAAAATAAATAAAAATGAATAATTACAAAATAGCTTAAATTAAAATAATCCAGGTAAATTCAAGCACTTAAAAAATAAAATCCATAAAATAATAATACATAAAAATAAATAAGCAACACAAAGTAACACAAATTTCCAAACCTACTTTATTTTACCACGCTACTGCAGGCAGGAACTAGACCAAGGTAATGGAGCTGCTGTTTGGCACTTTTACTAAGGTAAACGTACTTTCATTATGAGGCCAGAGGCCTGGTCTAAGAAGCAAGATTTGGGGTTAACAGCTTTCAACCCAGGGTTTTCTTTATCACGAAGGTGGATCACAACAAAATAGTCTACTCGATTGATACCACGGCATCCGGACTTCTTATAGAAGATCAGGCGGGCTCGGTCTGCAGAGAGAGAGAGAGTGAGAGAGAGAGAGAGAGAGAGGAGAGAGAGAGAGAGAACGGGGAAGAGTGCCATACAAAGTTAAAACTTTTAGAGGCCGACAACGCTGTAAACATTCCCTGATGGGTATATTTATATAGATTTGAATGGGAGGGAATTACATATCGGCTATTTCTCTGCTTCTGAGCCAATGCGCAAGCGGTTTGAATGATGCTTTTATATTTTTTATTTGCTCTCGACAAACGCTTTCACTGGCTGGATTGCAACTGAAATAATAGGCTAATTACGGCAGTTTATGGAAAGGACAAGAGTGTAATTATCGTCAGATCTTGGTCCTGACTGATGGGGAAGTGATATTGATAAAGCGTTGATTTACGCATCAGCGTCGCCTGTTTTTGTTGCCCAGCTGACGAGACTGCACAACTACGTTTGATTGGTGAAACAGTCGCGTACGTGGTAAGAGCCTTTGGCGGAAGTCTCTCTCTCTCTCTCTCTCTTCAAAATAAAACATTAAACACAATCGTAATCAATAGTAAATCTAAAAGGTCCCCATACTCCCCAATACACTTGTTGCAATACTGTGTTTATGTGACTGTTATTACTCCCATCATTCACTGTTCATAGAGCAGCTCCAGGATAGAAGACATCATCACTACCAGCTCTCTCTCGGTCACTTTAAAGGAATTAAAAAAATCAAATCAACCTTGACTCAAAATGCAGATCGACAATCTTCAGTCATGATTGGAGATATTATTTTTGTACCTTCGAACTGCCAAAAATCCCACTCACAATCTAAAATACAATGATTTTGACAAAATACTACTGATTCATTTTAAAAAGAAACTGATCAAGAGGAAATAATGTGGGGCCTTTAAGTACAAGCTGTTAAATAGAGGTAATTTAAGTCTAGAAATGTAATCCCTTCACCACAGGGGCAGTATCTAACAATCAAGTAAGGATACTGTCCGTACTGCTGTTAGAACTTCCCTGCAGAGAAGGACTGAGTTTTCTGTCTCCTGGACTGACTTACATCGACTTAAATGGACAGTTTACCCAAAATAAAAAAAATATTTTCCTCTCAACTTGGTGGATATCTCTGACACTGGGAAACTTACAAAAGGCCTGAAGCTGGAACGTGTTAATAAAGTTGTTCTTTATACTACAAGTGTTGCTGGAGTTTTCCCCTTTTTTTCCTTTCTCCATGCACCTTGGAAGTGGGAGAAGTTGTGCCAGAAATCTCGACTCTCGTCTACAGTCTGGTAAAGAGTGAATGATGTTCATTTAAAAAATGTTGAATCGTTAAATTGTGAAGAATATGACCCGTATAGCACATTGTGAAAAATTCTAATTATTATGATATGCCCTAATGAATAGCCAATTGGCCCAGTATACCTAGTTTAAAATGCTCCTTTAAAATGTGTGACAAACGTATGTAAAGAAGTGAGAGCACATGAAAAGAGAAATGGAAACAATGACAAAGATGTAAAACCTACTGATGACAATTAGCTCCCATCATGCTTTGGTTCACTGACTCTATACCAGCTCCACATCACTCAGTTTGGGCAAATTCCTTAAAAAGTTTGTCTAGGGAGTGGCCTGCTGTGGCATGGGCCTCCCCCGAAATCTGATTGGCCTAATTATTGGCATTATCCTAAACTATGATATTTTGTTATTTGTATTGAAGAAGTGTTGAGTAAATACAACAATTTAAAATGTTAGTAATTCATTTAGATATGAGTGGTGGAGACAGAAATTGGTAAATAAATGGTAAAGAAATAAGTTCCTCATTGTTTGCATCAGACCACAGAACAGATGACTGAAAGAATGCCTTCTTAAATGATGCTACAGAGGAATGTACACGTTGTGACATTAAATACCAACCTCTCCTAAATACCATCTCAGAGCAGGTGCACACTACTTGTTTTCTTCTTTGCATGTTTTATTTCATTTCTACTTTTGCAGACAAATGCATCATATATACAGTATGTATCAGACTCTACAGTGTAAAGGTCAAATTGTTTTTCCTTTATTTTCTGAAGAGCATGAGTTACATAACTTTATTAATTTGTAATGAATTACATGTTGGTGGCAAAATCTCATATTTGTCCAAGTTTATCATTCATGTTTCTTACTGTAGTCCTAATAACTTCTAATAGCTATTTTTGCAATTACAAGTTGTTGCATTTCTTTCCCAGTTTTATTTGTAGTTTAACAATGCTGGTGATTAGTCTGGAGAGTCAACCAGAGAAAGGAGAAGAGGAAGAACCTGGCTTCCTATCTCACACACCTGCCCATGGTATTCTCTCACATTTTCTATATTTTAACAATGCTTATATTATATTCATACAGTCAAAGTGAATACCTCATATGAGCTGAGGTAGATCTAATGATAATGAAAAAGTACCTAAATGTAAAAAAAGGCATTGGATCTTATGCAGTTTAAAAACCATCAGTAAGAAATCCAGTCTTTTTGTAAATATGTATAGTAAAGTATTTAATTTTCATTGTGACCCATTATGCACATTGATAACATACAAGTTAAACTAATCAACATATGTTTTGCACAAAGACATTATTTCTAATTCTGGATATTAGAAGAGTTTAGGTAGAGCAGAAGTGTAATTAAACAAAATAACAAAACTCATATTAATGTGGATATAATAAGAAATTGGTTAAAATTAGATTAGTGTGACATAGATGAACACTTCAAATACTTCAGAAACATAAAGCATCCTTTAACAATTATTGCTGATATATTCCTTAAGATAAACATTCAAATTCAAAAGTAGAAAGTTCCAGCATACAAAATACAAAACAATATTAGTTTGCTAAGGTTTCAGATGAGATTTTTAGAAAACACACGGCATACATTCCTTAATGTATAAACATTCCAGCATTTCTAAAAACACATCTTTCCATATTATTGAACTTCAGAACTTCAAATTTAATGTTCTTTTGATTTAACATAACAGTTTGATTAATATTCTCTCCCTCTCTAAAAACAATTAAAATATATATCTTGGAAATTGATACACAGAAGTGATAACATGTGTACGTTGTTACAGTATAACTTTCTAGTGAGTTCAACATAAAAAAATCTAATGAAAATAGAATAGTATTTTTTTTTATATCCAATCAATTCCCCATCAATTATTAAACAAATAACTACAGTCAAAATACTAACTACTACTACTACTACTAACAGTCAAAATATGTAACAAAAAAAGAGTTAAAATAAAAAAGTAATTTTAACATAATATCTGACAGTGTTTTCCTGAAATAAAGTTTCATGTAATTGAACTGTTAATCTAGTTTTTGTGCATCCTGTAAAATAATAATGCAATAGGAGTCACTTTCAATCTTGTCTAATTTCCCTGTTAACCTATTATTAATTAGAAAGACATATCCTAAACTTACATATTGTTTTGTTCCTTTACTAAAATAAGCATTTATCTGTAAACGCTGATTTGATTTGTAAACAACTATCATGATTTTTAGTAGGGACTTTGTTTTTTAAGCTCACTCACAGGTTGAACATTTCATCCAGACTTTTAATAGCTTCTTCCGGTGTCTGTTTAATGAGATGTTCACATAAAAGTAAAAAGGTCTATAAAAACAAAAGTAAATTCTTCCTTCTAAAATTCCTCTGTTTATAGAGGAATGAAAAATACATCCATTATATGTAATATGTCAACTTAGAAACTCCATTCCTTCTTTGAATAAGTTTTTCTTTAGATATTCACATACACATTGCATTTTCATCATCTTGTAAAATAAAAAAAAACATTTTAATAATAAAAAAGAACTTAAATCAAACTCTGTTTTCTTTGCTTCAGGACATTTTCAGGAATCCTTTCTACTTAATGTTATACTGCACCTCACTACTACATAAATTATAGACGTTGGCTGTTTTATTCATTTTGGAATCACTTTATCTTCATTATTGCTATTGTTTCACTTCAATCAAATACATAATTGTTATTTCTTTTAAACAGCTAAAGGCACTAGGGCTTTCTGTTACTTAGAGTAGAGTTTGGTTGTTTCTGGCTCACTCACAGATCATACATGTCATCCAGACTTTTAATAGCTTCTTGTTTACTGTAGTTTCTCCACTCACTGGGAATTTCTCCTCCTCCCTGGAATTTTAACTCATAGTGATCTTCCAGTTGTTTTTGAAATCGACACACAAACCATTTCCAGTATGTCAGTTTAGACTCATCAGCAGTAATCTGCCCACGTAGCATACTTCCCCCAGCACTTTGATACTTTTTGTAGGGAATCGCTGATTTGAATCTTGATCAGGGTAAAAACTAGTCGGTAACCCAGCCCGATCTGCCGGGCGATTTGATTTCCCCTGCAGATTGTGCTTGGTCTGGTGACAGCCAGACTAGGTAACAACTTCCATCACTTGCAACATTTGTTGTGCAGAAATGTCGCTTAGGTATGAAGATGTGTTGGAAAACAAGTATCATTATGATTTTCGGCAGGGTTGTTGTTGTGTTGGCTCACTCACAGATTGAACATTTTATCCAGACTTTTGATAGCTTCTTCCTTAGAGTGTGTTTTCCACTCACTGGGAATTTCACCTTGGTCCTGGAACTTTAATTGATAGTGATCTTCCAGTTGCTTCTGAAATCGACACACAAACCATGTCCAATATTTCATCTTAGACTCATCAGGGGTGATTCTCCAGTTAGCATACCGTGGGCCAGCAGTTCGGTACTCTTTAAAGGGAATGAGCTTTTCTGGATCTTCACCAGGGTAAAAACTTCCATCACTTGCAACATTTGTTGTGCAGAAATCAACACTCAGTATCTCTGTGTCTCTGTAGTGAAAACCATTGACTGCAGCAGATCGATGAAAGGGCACGCTGTGGTCATCAGGACTGTGATCTTTCAATGTGTTGGTACAAACAGCTGCACAGAATGGACACGTTACCCAGCAACAGTTACACAGCTGATCGATGAGGATTTGATCAGGCTTCATCCTGAATTCCTCCATCTTATCCAGTGAGAGGCTGCTCATTTCCTTTATGACAGATACAAGGCCTTTCTCTGTCTCTTCTTTTAGAAAGTCAAAATCGTTTATGTCACTGAAGTTTTGACAACAGATGGTGTTGAATGTTAGCTGATCTTTTAACAAACTGGAAAGTTCCTTCACCCACATGTCTGGGTCTCCTCTTCGTTTTTTGACTTTCTCTGTTGCAGTAAATAAAGCTCGACTCAGAAGGTTTTTGATGTCTTCAACATTTTTCTTGAGTATATTCCGTGCTTTATCTTTGTTGTCTGTGAAGATGTATTTCTTTACTTCCTCTTTTATAAAAGCCTCTGCTTGGTTCCTTGGGTGTCTGATGTAGGTGATAAAACCATCAAAGTCTTCTTTCTCAGCCAGTGACTTTAACACATGTTTCTCCAAGTTCAGCCTGTTCCCACTGAATGCTGGGAAAGTGCACTTCATCTCTCCAGCGAGATCAATGGCAGTCTTGTTACAGACAGCCTCAACAATGGAAATCTTCAGTTTTTCACACATCAGTTCTCCAAGCACAACAGCAGATGAGTTTCCTTTGCAGAAGCTTCTGAAAATGTTGTAATATTGCATTTTCTTGCTTTCTACATAACTGAGTGCATCATGTGTTTTTTTAAATTTATTGTGGGACTCTGAAAGCCAACTCTCTGCTCTGTGAAACACATACAGTATGAGATCAACTGTAAACCTCTTCTTTAGAGCATATTTCCTCTTTGATTCAAATTCTGTCACTATTTTTATCACATTGTTGGCCACTTCTTGCAAGTAAGTTAGACTGTAGCCTCTTGTAGCGACAGGTTTGCTCTTAATTGCATCAAGCGACTGTTTTTCAACATCGTTAATGAGGGATCTGATCTGTTGCTGTTCTTCATACCCAAAATACTTCTTAAAGAAATATTTTGCTTTTTTGACGTTTTCGAAGAAAAATGTTCCCAGTCCTCGTGTGTCCGTCTCCCTCTCCTTATCTTGGGAATGTTGGCCTGTGTTACACAGATCTTGGTCCTTAGCGAGAGCTACATAATGACTATAATCACCAACTTTTGATATGTTTTTGTATTTGCTACTGCTTTTGGATTTCTCTATACGAGACCATTCAAAACCAAGCTCCTGAAGAATAGTTGACTGATCTTCTTCATAGTTGATGTCCTCGATAGGTTTTGTATCTGCAGTTAGTTCACTGACTAAGTCACTCCAGACAGAGTTGAAGTGCTTCTCAAGTTCCTCTTCATCTTTTGCCTTGTCCTTAAACTGATGAGCGAGCTCTTTGCTCTTTTGTAGCAGCTTGTTCTCAAACTCTGTCTTCTTATCATCCAGCTTTTTACAAGCATTCTTCTGCTGGATGACTTCATCCAGTTTTCTTTTAACTCCTCTCACTTGTTCATTATGAAACTCCTTGATTTTGTTTTCAAATTGTCCTCGCCACTGAACCAACATTTCTTTGTCTCTGTCATCATTAAAGTATGTTGTCATTGCTTTTTGATTTCTTCATAGTTTTTGTTCATTTTGTTCTTAAGATAATTGGACTCTACCTTGTAAAGGTTTCCACTTTCAATTCGTTATAAAGCCCGTTCTCATGGTCAACATGTCTCCCGCTCGGGCGGTCCAGTCCCCCCATACTGGACCTCAAGTTTTCTGTACACTGCACAATTTCAAGTGTGTTTTTGAAACTGAAAACAAAGTTTTCCCCATCAGGGCGTTCCACAGGTCATCAATTTTGCTTTTGAATTGTGAGAGAGTAATCCCAGCAGACTGTGAAGCTTTAGAGAGGATGAAGGTCTTCAGCTCTTGGATGCTCTCACTGTAACCTGGATTTGGAGGAGCCATAGGTGGACTTCCCTCCCATAGTTGGGCAAAGTATTTCACATCTTTCTGCACATCAAAAGCAATGACGTCACTGAAACACTCAGCATCACAGACCTCTTCTTTGGCTGCTAGTTTGGCCATCTGGTCCAGTTTTTCTTGCAGCCGTCTCTTTCCATCCAAGTTTTTCTCTGCAGCTGCAATATCTGTAACATTCTGGTGAACAAACACACAACTTGGAGAAAATTTAACTTTCTTCATCCTCATGAACGCCTGAACAACAATCTGCAGAACATCTTGCATCTCAGCTGGATTCTCTCCAAAGATGTTGATCAGTGTCATGTTTCCCAGACCAACAACAAATGTTGCCAGTTCATTGTCGTGGTGAAGAGTGGCGTTACCTTCCAACTCAAGAGCACGCAGTCCTTCAGTGTCCACCACCAGAACATAGTCAAACTGAAAGTCTTTCTTGATCTCCTCTGACACTTTGACCAGCTGCATGAAGGCACCCTTGGTGCACCTGCCAGCACTCACTGTAAACTGTAACCCAAACATGGCATTCAGCATCGTTGATTTTCCACTGCTTTGTATGCCTAAAACAGACAAAACAAAAACTCTCTTGTCGCCCAGTTTCTTGATGACTTCATCTAAAAGACTAGAGATCCAAGTCAAAGGCACATGACCTGCATCACCATCCATCAGCTCCATTGGGTGTCCTGATATCATCAGCTCTGCAGCCAGCTCAGGGTATTTAGACCAGTCAGGCTGTCCCCTCTTTGTTCGTTCCTGCAGAGATGCATGTGCTTCATAGATCTGTCCCATTTCTCTAAGATGTGCTCCAAGCCAAAAGTTGCTGACTGTAGTTTTGTTGATATTTGATCAAGCTCAGTTTGCTTATTTCTTAACAGATCAGATTTGTCATGCTTCTTCTTCAAAGCCAAGACCTCAGACCACTTTTCATCATAGCTTTGGAGAATTGAAGTAAGATCATCTGTGGAGAGGGCATCTATTAAGATCTGAGTCCACTTCAGGAAATACTCCTTGTCTGTTGATGGCAAAGATGAGAGGCTTTTAATGAACAACTTCATCGGGTTCACTACAAGAAGCAGTGCATTGATCTGCGTCGTATTTGCATCAGTTCCTGTTGCTTTTGAGATTTATCGTTCTCAATGTGTCCTTTGAGGTGATCCAGTTCTTTGTTTATTCTGCACCACTTATGCCACAGTTGGCCATGACAAGGGAGAAATGTATCTTTGATCTTTGAAACGTTCATCCCCTGAAGCAACTTCACAATTTTCATTGCTTCAGATTTCCCTTTTGGCAGACTTTGTCATCCACTCTGATTCCAGAGACCTCAGCCATGGTTTCAAGCTGGAAAGACTCATGTGGTCCAGACAAGATTCTTCCAATGACTTTTTTCAGTTCTTCAGAAACATCTGACTGGCTTCTGTCCTTTAGTCCAATTTTGTAGTTTCCCTCTTTCATCTGAACTGCACCACAATCTTTATCAGCAATAAGAATAATGAGAGGCTTCGGAGACCTGTAAAGGTCTGAGATAACTGCAGAACTTTTGTCACCTTTTTCCAGAGTTGGTACAAGGAACGACATTGATTGAAGATTTTTAACTCAGTATGTCTCGCTGTTTTTCAATTGACAGAGCATCACCATGAAGATTACAGAAGGCAATGCAGTCAGTGAAGGCATCATTGGGTTTTTCCAGCAGGACAGTACCAGGCAATCTCTGCTACACCATCCATCAGATGACGAGACTTGGTGCTACCTGGACAGTTTCTGTGGAAGAAGGTGTTGTGACGGTCGTTGATCAAAGTGTTCATCAGCTGAGATTTAGACAGAGATAGTGAACCGAGGGGGAGAAATGACACCATGGGTGTCTCAGCTTTGCAGATGGGCAAATTCTTCATGGTGACAATGTTTGAATTATCTTTGACTTCAGTTATCTTCCATGTTTTTCTTATTTGTCTGAATGTCCACAGAGGACAGTCAATATCCATTGTGACTGGGTCAGGAACAAGCAACAGTAAGGCGTACTGACATTGTGATAGCTTTGTAATCATGTTCTGCTTAAAAACTGTCTGAGTAGTGAAATACTGCCATTTGAACATCCATTGGATGCACATGAGTCTGTTTTGATTGATTAGAGTCTGCAGTGGTGCTAAAGAGATCTAAGTCATCGTCATCTGTCTCATCAGTCTCAAACCGTATATTAGGTTTTAAATGGCTCACCTCAGGACTGTCTTGTCTTACAGGAATATATCTGGCTCTGTAGTCTAACATCATTAACCTCTGAAGAAAAGTATGAGCTAGATCTTTCTCAGATGGGTCATGGTCCTGTTTTTACAGGTGGACCTATTTTAAGAAAATCTGCTGGTGTCAACTTCTGTTGTTTGTCTTGAAGGTGAAGTCTGGCAAACAGTTTTTCAGTTTCTCTTTGATATTGTTGTTTCTTGTTGATCTCTTCAGACATCTCCACTGACTGCTGCAAATAAGTAAATAAACATGTACTCTATGATAAATATGAACATACAATACAACGGGATATACAGTGAATAAGATTCAGATACAGTGAATAAGATTCAGTCTTAAGATTTTGTAAATGAAGTATTCTTACCTCCTGGTTTCCACTTGTATCTTTATCTGAGCGACCTGCAGCAAAATGATGAACTGCATTAGAAAAGGGTCAGAGCAATTTCTAATAGTAATGTTCACTGTAAGCAATTTGTTTATGTAACTAGCTCTATTCTTGAGTTGTTCATGTTATTGTACTATTAAAGTATTTATTAAAATGTTACCTTTATCAGTTGTTTCAGATTGTACAGGCTTGTTTTCAGATTCTCCTCCTACTGTTGAGCTGTCTTCATTCTTTGATTGTTGATCACCAGGTACATCCCCTAGATTTCGCTAAGTGAACAAATAATTTTATTTATATTTAGTTACCCAGGTTAGAACTATTGAGATTACCTGTTCAGACTAAAAAAAAATAGTTTAATATAATACAAAGTGTTTTTAACTGATCAATGTGTCCAACCAGATAGTTTATGGAGTCAAACTTGTTTTTTATTCTAAAACTAAAAGGCAATTAGCTCCAAACCTTAGCTAAAATTGAGCTGAAAATAAATAGCAATAAAAAAGAAACATTGCTGTATGACAATTATTATGACTATTAAGAACCAAAGATATCTCACCTTTACAACTGAATCAGCTGCATTCTCCTCAAGCTTGTCTCCTGCAGGATAATGTAAGAATAAGCAGATACCAGGATCAAACAAAATATTGTTTTGGTCAGTTAACTATTGCAGATTAATGAGATGTATTTGCAACAATTATGTTTATATTAGAAGAGTTCACTGATCCACAAGATTTAACTCTTCTGCACAAAAAAATAAATATACCTAAAAAAATATTACCTTTCACATTATTTGCAGATGGTACAGATGTGTTTTCAGACTCTCCTCCTGTGTTGTCATCATTCTTCTCTGAGTGTTCACCTTCACCAGGTTCATTCACTGGATCACTCTAAGAAAACAGATCATTTCATTTAACCTTTAGTTCACCTGGTTAGAGCATCTGAGATTAAGAATGTCTTCATTAGTAAGTGAGACAAGAAAACAGCAACAAGATAAATGTACAACACTCAAATCAATATCACACAGTGATGCACCAATTCAGTAAAAGACAAAAATAAATAAAAAAGGATCAAATGACATGCACAGTTTAAATCTTTGTCTGTGAAGAAGTGTTTATTCAGGTGTGAGACTTCAAATCTGATCTGACTAACCTCAGAAAATAGAGTTAGTTTTAGAAAACAGATGCTGCTCTATAATGATGATCACTAATGAAGGTGAAACAATCTCATCTTTACCTTGATTTCAGCTGAATTCTCCTCCAACTCCTCTACTGCAGAGTTACATGAGAAAAACAGATTGCACAACATCAAAATAAAAATAACATTGGATTAGCTAAACATCCTATATTCATTATATTTAATAAATTTCAGTGTTGGATTAAAAACAATTCTGAAGGCAATTTTACCAGGGTTGGAAGGGACACAATATCACCACAATATATAACATTTAGGCCAAAATGAAACATTGAAGTTTTATAGTTCTTCTCAGTTGCTTTTGCACAAATATTAAAAATAAATCGTGATTTCTTAAAACACTGTGTGCACTCAAAGCAATCAGTGTTTTTCACACAACAGTAAATGTATTTCTTGTTGCTCTCAAACAAAAGTCAAATGTTTAAATACAATTGTATCCTCAAATGATCCAGTGATGCTCTGCGTTAGCCTCTGGGATCAATGTGGACTAAAGGGGTTTTTCATGATCTGTATAACTCTCAAGACGTGTTTAACAGTTCCTTATTTTGTAAATCCTTATATGTAAAATGTTCATCTTCAAATCTTGATGAAACTTGTTGTGAAATTTGGTTTGGACATGCAACTTCTCAGCCATAAAAAATGTACACAGCTGGGGAGATACTGAGCTTTAGCTACCACAGTTGCATGGACTAGGCAGACATCATAGAGGGACAATAGCCTGCTCATACAGAAGGGACTATGTACAAATATAATGTACGTGATATAATTGGTCAGACTTAGAGGTGGACACAAATAAACAGACAAAGTGAGGACAGATACATTATAATGGCAGAGACATGTAGGTGAGGGCTGTAACATGCAAGATGATGTCAGTGTGTATTGTAAAGGTAAATATTTGATGGTGTGACCAGATGGACAGTAGTGTTTGGATAGTCGGTATTTGATTATTCTGTACTCTGTTTTGTTTCATATTACTTTCAAGTGATGAAAGAAAATGCTTCATTTCAAGAAAAGATTCTCATTCAAAATCATTTTTAATAAAAGTAGCCTACTTGTCCTGCCCTACAAATGCCCCTGTGACTGATATAGTATTATAAATGACACTATAAGATTGTTAATACTGATATATCAATATAGAATAGAATATAGAATACTAATAGTATTGAAAAAGTTAATTGTTCAGCAAGATGCATCTCCTCTTCATCAATTAGAGATAGTGTGTTTATTTTTTACTTTAGAGTTACAGATTTTGCCGAAACGCAATGCAACAATAAAAGACAATAAGGTCATTCTCACGTTCTTTGGTTGCTGTAGAAACAGTCTGAGAGGTTGGACTTGTGTCCTTCACTGCGTCACTCTCCTCCATCGACCCCTCAGTCATCTTACTGCTGCTTTCATTGCTGACATCTTTAACTTCATCAGCCTCTCCTGTTGAATGGTCAAAGCCAACAAATAGATTAATTTTTTTGTTTTTTTTTTTTTTTTTTAATTGACAATGTTGGAATCTTGTTTATTAAAATGTTGGATTAAAATAAATAACTGTTAAAAATCGATGTTACTGTAGAATGACATCTTTGATTAAAATATTACCTTTCTCATTGTTTGCAGACTCTCCTCCTGTGTTGTCATCATTCTTCTCTGAGTGTTCACCTTCACCAGGTTCATTCACTGGATCACTCTAAGAAAACAGATCATTTCATTTAACCTTTAGTTCACCTGGTTAGAGCATCTGAGATTAAGAATATCTTCATTAGTAAGTGAGACAAGAAAACAGCAACAAGATGAATGTACAACACTCAAATCAATATCACACAGTGATGCACCAATTCAGTAAATGACTACAAAAAATAAAAACAAGGTCAAATTATTTCAATCTTTTTCTGTGAAGAAGTGTTTATTCAGGTGTGAGACTTCAAATCTGATCTGACTAACCTCAGAAAATAGAGTTAGTTTTAGAAAACAGATGCTGCTCTATAATGATGATCACTAATGAAGGTGAAACAATCTCATCTTTACCTTGATTTCAGCTGAATTCTCCTCCAACTCCTCTACTGCAGAGTTACATGAGAAACAGATTGCACAACATCAAAATAAAAAAAATTGGATTAGCTAACCATCCTATGTTCATTATATTTAATACATTTCAGTGTTGGATTAAAAAAGGAATTCTGTAGGCAATTTTACCAGGGTTGGAAGGGACACGATATCACCACAATAGATAACATTTAGGCCAGAATCAAACATTGAAGTTTTATAATTCTTCTCAGTTGCTTTTGCACAAACATTAAATACAAATCGTGATTTCTTAAAACACTGTGTGCACTCAAAGCAATCAGTGTTTTTCACACAACAGTAAATGTATTTCTTGTTGCTCTCAAACAAAAGTCAAATGTTTAAATACAATTGTATCCTCAAATGATCCAGTGATGCTCTCGGGCAGCCTCTGGGATCAATGTGGACTAAAGGGTTTTTCTAATGATCTGTATACCTCTCAGGATGTGTTTAACAGTTCCTTATTTTGTAAATCCTTATATGTAAAATGTTCATCTTCAAATCTTGGTACAACTTGTTGTCAAATTTGGTTTGAGAGATGCAATTTCTCAGCCATCAATAACTGTACACAGCTGGGGGCGTATACTGAGCTTTAGCTACCACAGTTACATGAACCAGGCAGACATCATAGAGGGACAATAGCCTGCTCATACAGAAGGGACTATGTATATATATATATATATATATACATGAACCAGGCAGACATCATAGAGAGACAATAGCCTGCTCATACAGAAGGGACTATGTATATATATATATATATATATATATATATATATATATATATATATATATGAACCAGGCAGACATCATAGAGGGACAATAGCCTGCTCATACAGAAGGGACTATGTATATATATATATGTACATACATACATACATACATACATGCATACATATATATATATACTGTATATATACACACATATACATATATACACACATACATACATACACATATATATATATATACATACATCCACACATATATATATATATATATGCATACATACATATATATACATACATACATACATACATACATACATACATACATTACATATATATACATACATACATATATATATACACATACACACACATACATACATTACAATATATATATATATATATATATATATATATATATATATATATATATATATATACATACATACATATATATATTAGGGGTGGTACGGTTCACAAAGCCCACGGTTTCGGTTCGTATCACGGTTTTAGGGTCACGGTTTTCGGATCAGTACGGTTCTTGTTATTTTTTTCTTTTAATCTTCAACACTCCAGAATATACTTCAGCATATAGCTAAAATTAGCATATTGAATGCATGTTGCACAAAACATGCACACAGTGGCAGTTCTATATATTGTTTTATTTCATCATAGGTACCATGAAATCCAAAATGTTCCCACACACCAGACTATAAACGACGCTGGCGCATCCTACAGCTCTGGGCAGCCTCTCTCCCACTTGACATTTCTGTAGGTGACGTGACGTGACCTGCAGCGGCGCCCACTCCCTTTATGTATGGAAAGCCAAAAGGTCACCGCTAATTGCCACAATTCGCACGGCGTTTTGAACGGCGTTCGTGGCGCCACCTGGCGGTTAATAAACGCCACTACACGTCTAATAAACGCCGCCTGGCGGTTAATAAACGCCACCACGCGCGTGTGACGTCACCAGGCGTTTAATAAAGAGTTCAAATCTATTGGCTGTGAAAGCCACAGGGCGGAGTGATTATCAAAACGCCACCAGGTGTCTAATAAGCATCTGGTGGCGTTTATTAAACGCCTGTACGTCACACGCGTGGTGGCGTTTATTAACCGCCAGGTGGCTACCACGAACGCCGTTCAAAACGCCGCGTAATTGTACGCAATTGTGACCCTTTTGGCTTTCCATAGCGGCCGGCTCGGTGTCTCTCAAAATCTGACGAAAATCTTTTAAACTGACCTTTGTCGATCTCAAATGAAGACAGATTAAGCAACTGCATGGCCTATTTCTGCTTAAAATGTTTTCAGAAACACGTTTCGTGAACTATTTTAGTACAATATGAGATCGTATTCTGAACGAGCCGCCATGACAGTTTTGAAATTAGGGACCGGCCAGACCCATGTGACGCGATCGTCCAATCAGCTGCCATGGGTGCGTTTGTCACGCCATCCCGCTCGTCATTTCCAGTTAGTGTTTTAACATAGGTGTATAAAGTGGGCACTACGGCAGTAAGAAGTTAGTGCAGCTTAACAGTGTACGGACGAACCGGTGCGGGTACTAATACTACGTTCAACCGAACGGTTCGGTGTTTTTTCATGAACCGTACCCCTAATATATATATATATATATATATATATATATATATATATATATATATATATATATATATATATATATATATATATATATATATATTCTAATAAAAGTTGCCTACTTGTCCTGCAGAAAAATGCCCCTGTGACTGATATAGTATTATAAATAACACTATTAGATTGTTAATACTCATACATCAATATAGAAGAGGAATTTTCTTGTTGAAGCTGGTTGAGGTGGAGCTAGTTTCCATAACTTTATACAGTTAGAATCCAGTGGTTTCCAACCTAAAGGTTAACCTCCTCTAAAGGATCAACAAATAAAGCATAAAATACATAATCTGGTCAGTTAACTATTCCAAGTTTAGCATATTTAGTTGAGATTCATTTGCAATAATGATTTGTTTATTGAAAAAGTTCATTGTTCAGCAAGATGGATCTCCTCTTCAACAATTAGAGATAGTGTGGTTATTTTTTACTTTAGTTTTGCAGATTTTGCAGAAATGCAATGGAACAATAAAAGACTATGACTACGTTTACAAGCAGCCAATAACCCGTTCAAAACCGGAATATTAGCAATAACCTGACCACGCGCGTAAACACCGGCAAAAACACGAATATGCTCATATTCCTGTTTTTAAAAACCCGAAAATGATCCCCGGGTTAGCCCCTTTTCTAACCCGAAATTTTGGTCATGTAAACGCGGATCGAACATTGATTTGCGTTCTGCGCATGTTCTATTTGCAAGGAATCTTGGTCTTTTGAGTAGAGGAACTTCTTGTATGCGCCAGAAAACCTGCGTGCAGTATACCGGAAGTAAACAAGAAGAAGAGGTAAACATGGCGAGACGCAGCACAGCACCACACTTTTGGAGGGAGGAGGAAACCAATTTCTTTATTAGTGTGGTGAAAATCATGAATATAATGTCAACTCATCCTGCTCATCATCTGCCTTCAAATACCAGTCTGACTTTACTCTCCATGCTGCATTGTTGCTTAGCACTGAGTATGCTTATTCACCAGCCTTCGAGATTTGTATGAAGTCTGCTCCTTGACGTTACTAACTGGAAGGTCTCTGGGGTCCGTTTCAGGAAAGAGGTTTAACAAAGTCTGAGACGAACTTTGATCTCTGAGTTGATTTACCCTGAGATGGAAACTCGTTTTTGGTTCCAGAACAGCTGATTTGAGTTGGTTCAATCAACTCGGAGTAGGTTCACTCAGAGTTAAGTGTGTGCACCACCACAATAAAAAGGCAGCATGAATGGAGTCATGATACTACGATTCACCATGGTAACAACCACAAACAAACTGGTCGGCGAAAATACTCATGTGCACATACAGCGAGTTTGAACATGCATTTAGTTTAAAAAAGCAAAACAGCTGTTGCTGTAAAATAGCGAGAATTGATGTGGGAGAAAATTGCTGAATGCGTAAGTTCTAATATAGTGTAGCCTATTAATTTCGTGATTTGGAACAAAAACATTTAAACCACCTTATTTTTAAAGTAAAATATTTTAGTACAATTTTAAATTAAACATACCCTTTTAAACTAAAATTTTTTTATGTTTTTAATATAAAATTATCAAAAATATATACTACGAAAGCAAATCTCTATAACACTGTCCCTCAGACAGTTACACAGGTAACCTATAATATTACTGGTGAAAACTGGAATGGTAGTAGGCTACACCTATAATTTCATTTAGGTGCAATCCTGCGGGTGAAAAAGTAAACTACTACTAATCCCATTCTGAGGTTGCAGCACCATCATTAACAGTATAATGATTTACAGTTATTTCTTTTTAATGTCTCTTACTGGTGTCCAGGGAACTCTACACAAATGTTTAAAACACGTTTCAGAGCGAGGCTCACTTTTCTGACGGCTCTGTACAGTGGCTTTATATGCTCCGCATCAATAATGTTGTAATAAGAAAACTGCTCTTTGCAAAGAAACATAATGCGATACAAATAATGTGCTTGGATGTAGCATGTCCACGTTGGGTGACGTTAGTGATATGAGGACGGATAAGGTTAAAGCTTACATAATTATATATAGACTGGGAAGAAAAACGATACCGCTCAAATAGGTAGTTTTCTGGAAATGAAAATGCATCTATATTCGGGGCCTCAATATCAACTCCCCGTCCAACGTTATGTCTATAACCCCACCAAAGTAGCCTAATCCAGCTTCTTCATCAACGGGATTGTCGACACAAGGAAATGCCATGTTCGGAACAAAAAACGCTTTTATAGTCTGCCTAGCACAGTTAATAAACCAACCCTGTTTTTTATTCATGCAGATAACAAACTGCGCTAAAATGCGCCTTGATACAGACTTAAGAATGAATGAATGAGGAAATGAAAGAGAGCTGTGTCAGAGGGAGGATTACTGAAGAAAACCTGCTCCCAACCAGGTTAGGTTCACAGACTCGCGTGTAAAGTTGGTTTTATATTGGACGTTGGATATTCGACACATTCAAAAAATCTATTAGGCAGCTTGCCCTTTTGACCTATTCATGTCAAAATACTTCTGATTAACTCAGCTAACCCCTAAACATAACACAAAGCTTCTGTTTAAAAAAAAAAACATCCTTTGATTTTTAAAATATTTTTTAATATTTAAAAATGCTATAAATCTATTATGCTGCTTGACCTTTTGACCTATTCATGTCAAACCACTTTTGGTGAACTCAGCTAACTCCCCTACACATAACACAAAGCTTCTTTTTTCAAAAAAAACAGCCAAACGATTAAAATATTTAATTGCGATTAATCGCATTAATGTCATACTTAACTCACGATTAATCGCACATTTTTATCTATTCTAAATGTCCCTTGATTTCTTTTTGTCGCATTATATTTTTTCATTTTAATGCTCTTATCATCCGGAGAGAGTGAATGTGATTGTGGTTGGATGAGAAGTATAAACATAGCCATTCTGACACCCTATTGGTTTGTACGCGATCAATCGCACCTGCACAGACCCGGTGCTAATACGGCACCGGTGCCTTAACGACCGTTATCTACCGGACCGAATAGCAACGCGGATTTCGTTGCCTTATTTAGGTGCCACTTAAATAACTGCGCTTCTCTCTGATGCTCCGAAAACGGACGTTAGAGGGAACTGAAACATCGTCGCACGGGACGCTAGTTAACACTACACTTGGCAGCAGGTAACGTTAGCCTAGCGTTAGCTAGCAGCTGGAGTGAACACGGTTAAAATTCTGAGAGCTAAACGGTGTAAAAGTGTGTCTGTATTTCACTGGAGAGGATTCTAACTCCAGACTGTAGCTGCCCTTGTCTGAAAAACACAGAAGAGATGTGTCACCTTTTTCAGCCCTTCTGAGTCTGCAGGTATGATTTTAATATAACCTTAGCTATTATAGTTGTAGAGGCCAAAGTACAATTCATAGCAATGTGAATAAGAATTAATGTTAAAGAAGTAAGTAATTTCATTTAGAAGTTCATGTAATGGTTAAAATGTTAAATAATACATAAAAGTTAAAAGCATACTAGAATTCATGTTTTTATAGGATTTTGTACATCTTGGTAAAATAATGTACTGCCTCTTTAAGAACCGCCAACTCCGGCTCGTTACGTTGATTTTCATTTTGTGATTCAGATCTTGAGAGCTGGGAAGCGAACGGTTTTCTTACCTGTTAGCTGCTAACTTCTAGCTATTTCTATTAAGAATTTCCTTTTGTTTCATTAGCAACTACAATAAGTGTATTAGTCAGCTCACATTCCCCTCTTGTAAATCGGAAACCAAGGAATAAAAACGGAGATTTCATCTTTTATTTCAACAACGTTTCCAAAGTGGATTTATTGGACTGTGTTGCTGCGTTGCAATGGACATTGCAAACGGGATTAGCTGCTTGGAACAATGTTAGACGGTTATTAAGCGTAAGCCATTGCATATCTCAAGATTTCAAACCTCTACATTAGTAAGAAAACCAGCTTGACATTGGACAACGCAACCCTTTTGAGAGGTTTGTGGAAACGGAACATGGGGACTGATCATGCGCCCGTGCTGGGCCGGTGAGCGATAAGTGGATTATTAACGATCTCAACAAGTTCGTCGTTGCTGCTGCGTGACTGTCGCTAGTGGAACCTGTAAAAAAAAAACGGACTGACTATCAAAGCAATCATGACGGAGACAGAAACAGAAGCCACGGTAAGCCTAACTGAGAAAAAACGAGTGGTTAAACCAACACCTAAAGCACTGGAATATGATCTGCAAACGAAAATAAGCTCCAGAAGAGCCATATTAGGACAACTTACTGAGAAAAGGAACGAATTGTATGCTTTAATGGATGATGATGCAAACGTGGAAATCATAGCAAAGGAATTGTTGGCCAAGTATGAAACACTGATAAAGGAATTCAGTAAAATAAATGCTGACGTTAAAGACAAACTCCGCCTGATTGAATGCGTAGAGAATTTGAACGCAGATCAAAGGGATTGGTTTGAGCCAAGAAATAACGAGCACAAAGAATTTGTGCAAGAAGTGAATGCATGGATACATAATGCAATACTACGCAGAGAAGAAGCTAACAAGGTTAGTGAGCAGATACATCCTGAAGATAGTGTGTCAGTCACATCCAGGAACTCCAGAAAATCTAAGTCTGTTTCTGCTACTTCTGCAACATCGTCAGCTCGTGACTGAGGGAATAAAGTTGAATTAGAGAGCAGCTCTGTTAGCCAAATCAGCCACATTGAAAAAAGACTTTAGAGGAGCACGAGCTACAGCTCAAGGTTGAAAAGGAACAGTTGGAGCTGCAAGCAGGGCTCGCCGCAACTGATGCACAATTAGCCGTGTTAAGAAAAATACGAAAGTTCAGATGTGTCATGTAGAACCAAAGGCAGTAGAGTGGAAATATCGATGTCCGAGCCAAGGAAACATGATGTCGTCACAGTAAGAAGAAGTGTAGCTAGCGGTGGAACTCGGCATAGCCACACTAGTGGAAGAGGCACAGACGTGATACCAGCTCCTGTCACTTCAGATAATCACACAAACAACCTGGTTACCGTCATGCAACGGCGAAACGACATCACTGAAAGCCTAATAAAACAGCAAAGGTTATCTACATTGCCATCACCAAACATTCCAGTTTTCAAGGGAGATCCACTAGAATATCGTCTCTTCATGAGAGCCTTTGAACATCGCATAGAAAGCAAGACAGAAAACAGCAAAGATCGGCTTTACTATTTAGAACAGCACACGAATGGGCAGCCTAATGACTTAGTGCGCAGTTGTTTTCATATGGATCCAGATCAGGGTTACCCTGAAGCCAAGAGACTGCTAAAGGAACGCTTTGGTGATAAATATAAGATATCCATGGCATATCTTGACAAGGCTTTAAACTGGCCTGCCATTAAAGCAGATGACACCAAGGCACTTGAAGCATACGCCCTCTTTATGACAAACTGCAATAATGCAATGTCAGATCTGGAGTACTTAGAAGAGATGGAAAATGCTGCTAACATGCGCACGATCATCTCAAAGCTCCCATACAGGCTGAGAGAGAGATTCAGGAGTGTCGCCATAGACATTCAGAAAAAACAAGATCGGCGGATAAAGTTCAAAGACGTAGTGTCATTTATCAACACACAGGCTGAAATGGCAGCACACCCCGTGTTTGGTGAAATCTCAGGACAAACAAAGCGCCAGACTGAACGGTCAAGTGGAAAGAAAAACATCACAACACTAGCCACTGAAGTAAAAGAACAGAAAGTTGAGAAAGATGTCGCTGGTGCTGGAAACAAGAAAGTTCAAGAGAAGGGAACAAACATTAACAAAGCTTTCATGAAACCTTGTATCTTCTGTCAGGGAGATCATATCATGGAACAGTGCAAGAAACTCCAAAGAAAGCTGCACAAAGAAAAGCTTGAATTCCTTAAGAGCAAAGGACTTTGTTTCAGTTGTCTTATAGGAGGACACATGAGTAACGCCTGTGAAGAAAAGAAGAGCTGTCAGATATGCTCAGCGACACACCCTACACTCTTACACATAAAGCAGAAATCTAAAGACTTACCAAAGGAAGAGGCTTCACAGGTGGAGCCTAAAGAGGAGTCTCCAAAGGAAGAGCAAACCATTGTCAGTGGATTTGTGGATGCAGGTGAAGCATGCTCTCAGACTGGGGTCGGGGTACAGGTAGTGTCCTCGCCATCGTTCCTGTGAGTAAAAAAGGCAAAGAAAGGCAACAAGGTGCTGACTTGTTATGCATTCATGGATCCAGGGAGTAATGCCTCTTTCTGCACTAACAAACTGGCGAACGACCTTCACCTGCAAGGAAAAATGTGAACATCCTACTCACCACTATGGGAGACCAAAAGACAGTCTCATGCAAAGCTGTATCAGACCTAGAAGTGAGTAGCCTAGAAGGTGATGACTTTATCGAGCTTACAGGTGTTTTCGCACAAGAGGTTATCCCCGCAAGTAAAGAGAACATTCCAACCCAAGAAGATGTGGATAGGTGGCCACATCTGAGAGGTGTACAAATTCCATCGATCAACGCGGACATCGGTCTTCTGATTGGGACTGATGTGGCAAAGGCTTTGGAGCCAAAAGAGGTAATCTGCAGTGTCAAGGATGGGCCGTATGCAGTACGCACAGCTTTGGGATGGACAGTAAACGGACCACTGCGTGAGAACATCAGAAGCTGGACAAAGAATGGATATCCGCGATATCCAGATTAATCGGATCTCCGGTGGCTCGACTCGAAGACTTGTGGACTCAGCAGTTCAAGTATGATTTTCCTGAGAATGCTCAAGGAGAGCAGTTAGAAATGTCTAAGGAAGACCAACTGTTCATGGACAGAGTCACCAAATCGGCAAAGCTGGTCAACGGCCACTACTCTATTGGTCTGCCGTTGAAGAACAAAGAGGTGAAAATGCCCAACAACAGAGCAATGACAGAGCAACGAGCGCTCAACATGAAAAAGAAGCTTCAGAGAAATCAGACATTCAAAGAAGACTATGTCAGCTTCATGAATGATATGATAAAGAATGGCTACGCTGTAAAGGTCCCAGATGAAGAACTAAAACGGAGTGATGGAAAGGTGTGGTTTATTCCGCATCACGGTGTATACCACCCTAAGAAGCATAAAATGCGAGTGGTATTCGACTGTGGCGCTTCATATCAAGGAACCACACTCAATGAACAATTACTGCAAGGGCCTGACATGACAAGCAGTCTGGTTGGTGTCTTGACTAGATTCCGTCAAGAGCGAGTTGCAGTCATGGCGGATGTGGAAGCGATGTTCCACCAGGTCAAAGTCCCACCAGAAGATGCTGACCTCCTCAGGTTTTTGTGGTGGCCGGACGGCGACACCTCAAAGGAGCTGCAAGAGTACAGAATGGAGGTACACTTATTCGGAGCCACCTCCTCACCAAGCTGCGCGAGTTATGCATTGAGAAGGTGTGCCGAGGACAACAAGAATATGTTTGGTGCAGCAGTGGCGGATACAGTCTTACATAATTTTTATGTAGACGATTGTTTGAGATCAGTTGCCACTGAGCAAGAAGCAGTCAGACTACTCAAAGACTTGAAGGCCATCTGTCAAACAGGAGGTTTTAGACTGACAAAATGGACAACGAACAATCGAAATGTGTTGTTAAACATTCCACCGGAGGACCGGGCAACAGAAGTCAAAGATCTCGATCTTGACCAGGATTCACTCGGCCATCAAGAGAGCTTTGGGAATACAGTGGTGTATCCGGCATAGTACGTGCACATAGAGCAAAAGCCCCTCACCAGGAGAGAATCCTGTCCACGATGAGTTCAGTCTACGACCCACTGGGAATGTTGTCGCCAGTCATACTGCCTGCTAGAAACATCCTGCAAGAATTATGTAGACTAAGAACAGGCTGGGATGACACTGTGCCAGAACATTTCGCACAACAATGGACAGAGTGGACTGAGGAACTTCAACAGCTCACTGACTTTGGAGTGGATCGGTGCTTTAAGCCACCTGAGTTTGGGAAAACAGTGCAAGCTCAGCTGCATCACTTTTGTGACGCGTGTGAAACAGGCTACGGTACTGTTACTTACTTAGTCCAGAAGAACAGTAGCAACCAAATTTTCTGCTCATTTGTCTTGGGAAAGGCAAGGGTTGCCCCTCTCAAACCACCAACTATCCCCTGCGATGGAGCCGACGGGCGGCGGCCTTAGCTGTGAAAGTGGACGTCATGCTGAAGAAAGAACTACAGTTGCCACTGTCTGATTCCAGGTTTTGGACGGACAGTACTGCCGTACTCAAGTACTTAGCAAATGAGAACATTAGATTTAAGACATTTGTGGCAAACAGGATTGCCATAATTCTGCAAGCATCAAAAGTGCAGCAATGGAGCTACGTCAGCACTCAGTTAAATCCTGCTGATTGCGCCTCCAGGGGACAAAAGGTGAGTGTCTTCATGAAGAACGAAGTTTGGATTGCTGGGCCTGTCTTCCTCAGTAAACCTGAAAGGGAATGGCCAGACAAGCATGATCACCTGGAAGAGCTCACGCGGCTGAAGATCCTGAGGTCAAGAAAGGCATACTTGTTAATGCTACAACAGCAGAAGAAAGCACTGATGCAATGCAACAACTAATTCAATACTATTCTTCATGGATACCCCCAAGAAGGCTGTTGCGGGCTCACACGAATCAAGGGAACCCTGATAAACCTGTCAAGGAAGAAAAGGAGATGAATGGATTGTACAGTGATTAACAACGGGTGAACAGGGAGATGTTGAGCTACAAAAAAGTCTCAAACAGACTTATCTGACCGTGGACAATCTGCGACAAGCTGAGATGGATATCATCAGCCATTGTCAGCAAGGTATGTTCCAGGAAGAGATATCTGCTCTTCAGAGAAAGGACTCCATCAAGAAGAGTAGTCGAATCTTCGGACTGAATCCACAACTTGAAAAGGGAATTCTTCGTGTTGGAGGGAGGCTCAGTCGAGCATCTATGCCAGCCGAAGCCAAGCACCCGATGATTCTGCCTAAGAACCATCGTGTGGCTAATCTGATTCTCCAGGATTCACATGAGCGGCTGGGACACAGTGGACGTAATCATGTCTTGTCTCATGTACGTCAAAAGTACTGGATTATTGATGCCCCCTCGTCGATCAGAAGAATGCTGTCACACTGTACGTACCTGTCGAAGACAACATGGTGCATGAGGCACACAAATGATGGTGGATTTGCCAAGAAACAGAGTTATACCAGACGAGCCACCCTTCACCAGAACTGGAGTGGATCTATTTGGGCCATTCAACATTAAGCGGGAAGATCATCCGTAAAAAAAGATATGGGGTGATATTTACCTGCCTTGCTTGTCGTGCGGTCCACATAGAAATGGCAACATCATTGGAAACAGACTCCTTTATTCAAGCTCTGCGTCGCTTCGTTGCTAGAAGAGGTCAGGTGAAGGAGATGAGATCTGATAACGGGACCAACTTCGTTGGAGCTGATCATGAGCTCAGAAAGGCAATAAAGGAATGGAATACCTCACAAATCGAGAACAGCTTGCTCCAACGTGACATCAGATGGTTATTCAATCCACCATCCGGATCCCACCATGGAGGTGTGTGGGAAAGAATCATCCGCTCCATCAGGAAAATCATGGGAGCTACACTGAGAGAACAAAACTTGGATGAGGAAGGTCTTCAAACGTTCTTCTGTGAATGTGAAGCCATTCTGAATAGTAGGCCTATTACCATGCCTTCTAATGATGTTAATGATCTGGAAGCTCTTACCCCACAGCACTTACTCCTGCTAAAGACTAACCCCAACCTGCCACCAGGACTCTTCCATAAGGATGATACTTACGCGCGTAAAAGATGGAGGCAGGTCCAGTATATGAGCGATCTGTTCTGGAGGCGCTGGACCAAGGAATATCTGCCTCTACTCCAGAAGAGACAAAAATGGAACCATCCATCACGGAACTTCATCCCGGGAGACGTAGTCTTGATTGTCGACGAATCAGCCCCCAGGGGATCATGGCTGATGGGAAGAATCGTTAAGACTATGGAGGACGAGCATGGAGTGGTCCGCAAGGTTTGAGTCAAGACAAAGATGAATGAACTTGAGAGGCCGATAACTAAACTCTGCTTACTTCAGGAAGCAGTATGAGAAGGACTGTTACTGAGTTTTACTCAAAAGAAAGACATTTAAAGTTGTAATTGCTTCTAAGTTAGAAGGCAATTAGGGGCCGGGTATGTAGAGGCCAAAGTACAATTCATAGCAATGTGAATAAGAATTAATGTTAAAGAAGTAAGTAATTTCATTTAGAAGTTCATGTAATGGTTAAAATGTTAAATAATACATAAAAAGTTAAAAGCATACTAGAATTCATGTTTTTATAGGATTTTGTACATCTTGGTAAAATAATGTACTGCCTCTTTAAGAACCGGCCAACTCCGGCTACGTTACGTTGATTTTCATTTTGTGATTCAGATCTTGAGAGCTGTGGAAGCGAACGGTTTCTTACTCTTAGCCGCGCTGCTAACTTCTAGCTATTTCTATTAAGAATTTCCTTTTGTTTCATTAGCAACTACAATAAGTGTATTAGTCAGCTCACATTCCCTCTTGTAAATCGGAAACCAAGGAATAAAAACGGAGATTTCATCTTTTATTTCAAACAACGTTTCCAAAGTGGATTTATTGGACTGTGTTGCTATCGCGTGTAAGATATACATGCAACCGGGATTAGCTGCTTGGAACAATGTTAGACGGTTATTAGCGGTAAGCCCTGCAATATCTCAAGATTTCAAACCTACTACAATAGTCATTATGGCCTTTAGAAAAATGTTTTTGTGGAAGTGGGGTTTTGTCCCCATGTTTTGGGGTTAAGCATTTGTCCTTAATGGCATTACATCAGGGGTCTTCAATGTTTTTAAGCCAAGGACCCCTTAACTTAAAGTGAGATGTAGCAGGGACCCCCTACTACATATTGTATGCAATTAAGTTGCATATTAAAGTGGGCCTACAATAACTGTTAGGGCAACCTGAAGCCTTCTTACATACCCTTTTTTCATAAGCTATTAAAATATTAATGTTGGCATGATTTTATAAATCATATTTGAATGTTACATATGTGGCACAGTACATCTAGGATTAACTGTATCTGTGGGCTGATATCTTAGTGACTACCTAACCTATAGGCCAGTAAGCCTATCATCAGTGGGAATTTATATTTGCTAATAATATATTGGAATTATGTTAAGGCATTTTCATTTTTTTTTTCTTTTTAAAGACTCCTAAATTTACAATAATTTGGAGGCCCCCCTGCAATGACTCTGAGGACCTCCTGTTGAAGATCTCTGCCTTACATTACTTTTACTTTTATACTTTAAGTAGTTTTGAAACCAGTACTTTTACACTTTTACTTAAGTAAAAGCTTGAGTTGATACTTCAACTTCTACAAAAGTATTTTCAAACCCTAGTATCTGTACTTCTACTTGAGTAATGAATGTGAATACTTTTGACACCTCTGCTTATCACAATGGAAAAGTGGATCGGCTTGCTTTGTGCAAATGTTTTTTTTATTGAAAACAACATTGGCATATACGGAGTGTTCAATTTCACACTAATATTCTCACTTGGAACTAATAATCTGTCACACAATGTAACACTGTTGCCTCCATTTTCCACTGCAGATAGTACTGCCTCATGCCTGAGGTGAGTGTGGCTGGTCGTCATAGCGACTATGGTTTCCCCGACTCATTTCCTGGTTCTCCTTCTCCATAACCAACGTGAAATCAAGGAGAGGGTTAACTTTTCCTGCTGCAGGTTTCCCACCGTGGTCAGAAAGAACAGAGGAGACACTTTGTTTCTCTCACTGACTGTAGAGTCACTACTCGCTCGGAGCTAATCGCCGTGACGAGCCTATTAGCTACGCGGCCAGCAAGCCCAAATAAGCGGGCGGCCGCGTGTCTGTTTTGTTTCCGGTCTGCGAAATTACTAATCCCACTATGGCCACGCCAAGATCTGCCCTTCAATCACTACTATTGGCCAGGCGTCCAAGGTAACGTAACCTCATTTGTTCAGGTCCTATCCTCTGACAAATCCCGCTATCCTAACCACTCGAGGTGAAATGCCTAACCCCGACCAATCAAGCTGCTTCTTGGCTGTGGATGATTGCAATCTCTTCTTGGGTGACGTCACAGGAATGGCGGCCAGTTGCCGGGGGTGCGTTTGGAACTCTGCTAGCAGTATCAGTTTATACTGTGTTTTTAAGCAGTTTTGGTTACTGTTTTAAATATTCCACAGAGGGCTTTGAATATGATGCCTTTACACAGCTGAAACTGGAGCGTTCGGACAAAAACGTCGTCTGTCAGTTAATGCTGACAAACGTTGTGGATACGGCAGTGTTGCCTTGATAACCTGGCAGTCTAAAGCCGCTTTCAAAGCAAGTTCCGGAGGAACCCAGCAGCCCGATGCCTTTGGCAAAATATTATCAATCTGCCTACTGCTTTCGGGAGATATCCATCAGTGTCCGGGCCCTACTAACTCGGAAAACAGCGGAATACCGGGAAAAGAAGCCTACCACCAATTGCTGCCCTAACTGCGGAAAGGTGGTAAGAGCAAACGCTAAAGCAGTTGCCTGTGACTTGTGCGTGACGTTTTTGTTCATATAAGGTCGCGGGAATATTGCTCGAAATTGTATGACAGGGCAGTAAGGAATAAGTCGGTTATCCCGTTGGTTTGTAACCGGTGTTGTGTGCGGGAAATGTGCAGTGTAAATGTCTTGGATGACACAAATGAATTGAGAATGTATAATGACGACAGTATGGATGGGAAAGACTATGATTCACTTTGGGCTTTTAAATCGGAAAGGGATGCATTTTATTCATGTTAATGCAAGGAGTCTGCTACCCAAACTGGATGAAATCGGTCGCATCTACGTCTAAGGCTACTGTGATCGCTGTATCGGAGACCTGGCTAGACTGTTCCATTCAAGATTGTGAAGTTGGGCTTACAGGTTATTACATCTACCGACGCGATTGCAACAGACACGGAGGAGGAGTGTGCCTTTTTATAAGGACTGATATAACTTTTAATCCGTGCCACGATTTACAGGTGGATGGCTTGGAGGCAGCCTGGGTGGAATTAATTCTTCCTAAAACCAAGCCCATTATTGTTGGTGTATGTTACCGCCCACCTAAGCAAACAGACTTTTATGAACTCCTTGAATCTGTCTGTTGTAAAAGCAATGTATGCCTAGAGAAAGAATGCATCATCATGGGTGATTTTAATACAAATCTATTATTGCCACGAAGTAGCTTAAAAGAATCTCTTTCATGTCTTTGCAGGGTGTCTGGTTTACAGCAATTAATTACTGAGCCTACTAGGTTGTCTATAAATAGCCAGTCCCTTCTTGACTTAATTTTGGTATCTGACTGTGGAATGATAAGTCAATCAGGTGTGTTGGATGTGGCTTTTAGTGATCATAATGCAGTTTTTTGCACACGCAAGAAAATGAAATCTCAGCCAATAAATAAGCACTGTTCTATCAAATACAGATGTACCAAACAGTACTCTGCTGAAGTGTTTAATCAAAGGCTGTCTGAGAGAGACTGGTCTGATGTGCTTGAATGTATTGATGTTGATAAGGCTTGGGATTTGTTTAAGCAGCGTTTTATTAGCAGCTCTTGATAGTGGTGGGCAGATCGAGGCGTCGTGAAACAGTGAAACAGTTGAAGCAAATGTGTCCATATTGTGTCGAGGCTTCGAAACAATCTGACACCCGTCTCAACGATGACACCTAGTGGTCACTTGCAGGTGTTGATCTGAAACAACCTTGATAATGAGCCATTAAAAAATAAAAATGTATTATTGTATTGTATAATTTTTCTAATATGTGAAGCTTGTAAGGCGTGCAGACTCCTCACTGTGCATAATGCTATTTTGGTCATAAAAAATGAATATTAATAAAAGAAATCAAGCCACAATGTCTCACTTTTTATAGATTTTCATTCAAAAATATTTATTTCTCTGCTGTGGAAGGACTTAGCCTACTTCGTGTTTTACAGATAATTTCTCCAGCCTTTGAAAAGATCCTCTCACAAAGGGACACTTGTTGCTGGCATGCAAAGATATTTTTTAGCAAGGACATACAAATGAGGAAAGATTACTGCTCTCTCTTTCCAGTATGTTAGGGGATCATGAGTTCTGGGCAAAAACGCAGAGTGGAGGTATTTTTTCACTTCCACTGTGGCTTCAGCTGTAGCATTATGTATAACCTCGGTTTTACTGATACGATCATTAAAACGTTCCCATAAACTGTCCTGTCCTATCTATCTATCTATCTATCTATCTATCCATCTATCTATCTATCTATCTATCTATGTGTCACTGCATGTAGGTCTATACTCTGTCTGTTCCTGTCTATCAGTCAATTGTGTAAATTTAAATGTAAGCCTAAATATAACTAAACAACTTGCACTATGAATGTCACTATATCACCAAATATCCGCTATCTCAAAATCAAACTCATCTCACAAAACCCACGAGGTCAAGGTGCGTTGACTTCACTTTTATACTGATGTGCGATGTGTGTTCCCGCCACGTCAATCAAACGCTGATTTGGCGGACCATGCCACCTGTTGAAACACTAGTGAAACACTCCGGTGTTTCATTTAGGCGTAGTCACGTGACATCAGTGTTTTGAATCGCGCTTCGGATCAGTGTTTCGAAACATCTGCGCTTCGGGATCTCGGCAAAGCTTCGGAACATCAGTTTCACTTCAGCCATCCCTAGCTCTTGATGAAGTCGCTCCAATGAGGGAATCAAGAATTTAAGCATGGAAGTGCATGTTGGATGACATCTGAAATTGTTGATATGATCAGACAACGTAATAGATGGTTCATAAAGTTTAAAAAGTCTAAACTCCCAGCGGACTATAACTCTTATGCTTATCTTAGAAATCAAGTAAGTTACAAGGTACAGCAAGCTAAGTCTGTATTTTATACGGATTCCATTGCTGCAAATGCAAAACAGCCTAAAAAACTGTGGAAAATTCTTAATGATATGGGATCAACAGCAAAAGTAAAATCTAAGTCTGGTAAAGCGGGGCTTATTATTGAAGATGAGATGTGTTTTGATAAGCGGCGGATTGCCTGCCATTTTAACCATTATTTTACAACCATTGCTGCCAGTTTGGTCAGTAAATTGCCTGGTGCTTCTGACAAATTTGGCATAGATTTTGTTAATTCCTTTTATAGAAGTAAAAAGGTCTCTGTAGATGCATTTGCAATTAGTCCTGTCTCAGAGGATAAAGTAAGAGCGAGTCTCTTGACCCTGTCAGTGAATAAGGCCTTTGGTTTGGACCTTATCCCTCCAGGATTTTAAGGGTTAGTGCTGGGGTTACATATAGTATTCTTACCCATATCATAAATCTTTCCATAAGACAGGGTGTTTTTCCAAATGATATGAAAAATGCTAGGGTGGTTCCTGTTTTTAAGAAAAATAGTAGAGCTGACATTGGAAATTATAGGCCAGTATCAAGCTTGTCAACCATATCAAAGATTATTGAGCGTTTGGTGTATGAACAGGTGGAGGAGTATCTCATCAGGCTTGATCTATTACTGTATATGAGCTCCAATCTGGCTTTCGAGCTGCATATTCGACAGACACTTGTCTCATCCACCTTTTCGACTATGTGCGTCAGAACTTTGAACAAGGGAATTATGTTGGCATGGTATTACTTGACCTGCAGAAAGCATTCAATTCTGTGAACCACAAGATTTTGATTTCTAAATTACAGTGCATGGGATAAACTGGTGAGTTTGTGTAGCATTTATATTATTTTTGTTTTGTTTTTCATTTAGTTTGTTTTTTACGTGATGTTTATATTTTTTTAACTTCCTCCTCCATATTGTATGTCTTTCCATAATGGTTTGTTTGCTTTTTGTATATTGTTTTACATGTGAAACACCAAGGACCGTGCTGGAAATACGTATTTTACTTTAGCATGTTATCCTTTGGATTACTGTTTTTATTGTCTTTATCCAGAAATCAATCAATCAATCAATCAATCAATCAATCAATCAATCAACCAACCATAGTGGGATACGTAATTTTGCTTCCGGGCTTACCTAGATGATAGGTATATTAATATAATAATATTTTTAAAAATTAAAGGATGGGTTTTTTGATAAAAGAAGCTTTGTGTTATGTGTAGGGGAGTTAGCAGAGTTCACCAAAAGTGGTTTGACAAGAATAGGTCAAAAGGTCAAGCAGCATAATAGATTTATAGCATTATTTTAACATTAAAAAATATTTAAAAAATCAAAAGGATATTTTTGGGATAAATAAGCTTTGTGTTATGTGTAGGGGGTTAGCTGAGGTTCATCAGTAGTTTTTAACATGAATAGGTCAAAAGGGCAAGCTGCCTAATAGATATTAATGTGCCGAATATCCAATGTCCAATATAAAACCAACTTTACCACGGTTAAAAAATGTCGGACATGTTTGGGGCTGTAGTAGCTGCTTCAACATCAGCATTACCTGAAGCCCCCGAGGAGGAGAGGTGGCTGGCTATACATAGAAGCAGAAACAGCATCACGACGGGAAGAAGCCGAGGAGGAGGAGGAGAGTGACCATGACAGGGCCATGGGAGCGGAGCGGTGAAGAGATGGAAGAGAGAGTAGATGACGATGTGGTAAGGAGGAGGCAAATTAACAGGGACTCTCAGGAAGTGTGTGTGTGTGTGTGTGTGTGTGTGTGTGTGTGTGTGTGTGTGTGTGCCTCACGTCCAGAGGTCGACCGATTCATCGGTTTTGCCAATTAATCGGCACCGATAGTTGATTGGTGGAACTATCGTTATCGGCAAAAATCCATGCCGATAGTTTTTCCAGGTTGCGTCCGTTGCTGGAGCGGCTGAGAAGCGCATGCTGTCATTCATTACACAGTACACGAGAGCTGAGAAGGGTCTGCTGGCATCATGCATTACAAAGCGGCCTCTAGAGGCGAAATAAAAACTATCACTGATGCCTCTTGTTGTTTATTTTCGACACGTGTTACAGCGCGCTGCACGGAGAGCACATGCTGTGCGGAGAAGGCTGATATCAGATGCGCGTTTAAAGCATCGACAGCAAAAAGGTTTGTTATATCATTATAAAGTTATTCATTTGTTGAATAGATGCTGCATTAGTAGAGAAATAACAGCACAACAATATGTGTGTTTGTTTGCTTTCGAGGCTAAGATGACGCTAAACGTTAGCAGTAGGCTAACTAACCTCAAGCGGTTAAAACACTGACAAAAATAAACGCAAGTCCGACCCAAATCGTCCACGATCCGTCTAGTGGCTGTCGCTGGAGAATTGAGATGTGTAGAATTGACAGCGCATTCATTTTAAAGGGGTGATAGAATGATTATATAGAGTATTTCACACTGTTCCTTATGGTCTCCTAATGGGGTATGTAACATTGGTTGTGCTGAAAATGGCCTGGTTGATAATTTATTGGCCCTTATGCATCCCTGTGTTTTGGCCCTAAAGAGCTTTTCTTCCAAATATGGTATGCTCGTGAATATTTAGATGAGCTGCGCGCTGATTGGTTGAGCGAATTGCCATAGGCAGACATTAGAGATGCGCGCTGATTGGTTGAGCGAATCCCCAATACACACATATTAGAGAAGCGACAGAATCTCATATTCCAGACACTGCAATGTTTCATTACCAAATTCACTTCTGAGACTTTTTTTATGTGAGAAATCAACTATATAAAGCTCAAATATGGGCCGTTTTACGAAAATTGATGGCTAATTGCAAATATGGTAAGACTGTGTGTCGGACTTCAGTGGCGGGGCTGCTGCCTCGCCGCCCGGCTTGCCTTCCTTCACAGACTCCGGCCTGCTGTGAGCTCCGTTAGGCTGGCAGCCCTGACAGAGCTCCAGTGCCTGTAACTCCCTTCTTCCTGCTAGCTAAATGGCCCGTTGTGTGAGAGTGAGAGTGCGGTCAGCGAGCTTGTTACACCAGCAATCTCTTACCACATGTTACACACAATGTCACGCCACTTAGCTATACAACATATACCTAAATGTCTTATAAAGCTAACAACGGTGTCCGATTTCAAGTTAATTAATATTTGTGAAGTTTAGCTAGGTGTTTCGTTAGCTGCGACTGTCCCTTCAATCCTATCTATGTGTAGCTACAAATCACGGATAGTTAGCTTCATTTTTGGTCGTAATTCGAGTATATTTACAGTTTGAATTTCGTCACGCCACTTACACAACATCTAACTAAATGTTTTATAAAGCTAACAACGGTGTCCGATTTCAAGTTAATGAATATTTGTGAGCTGTAAGGGTTTCGTTAGCTGCGACTGTCCCCAGACGCGGCCTTACCTATGTTTCACCCGTTTCAATTGAAAAAGGCCCCGCCCTCCAAGGGGGGCCCCAACAGACCAGCAAAATCCCATTCATTTTCTCCGTAGGATATTAATTTTCAGCCATAATGTCTAAACCATCCAAGTTAGATTGACCACGAGCTACGAGGTTGCAAAACAAACGTTTCTGCTCCTATAAAAGCCACAAGGTATGAAATCAACCTTTTTATTTGCGATCTTTTATTTGCGATCTTCTGGAGAAATACTACACTACCCAAAATTCAACAACAACACTAACGTCTCTGATTGGTCAAACTCGCGGTTACCATGGCGACGTTTACCGCCCCAGTGAACAGCATCTCCAGCATCTGTAAACCTACCGGCGACAGCAGGCGACCGGTAACCGGGGCAGGCTACTAGCCAAAATACTGATTATCCGTCTTCAACTGAAACTGATGGCAATAATGATGACCAAACATTGTTAGTAGAACAAGAACATGACGATCAAGATCCTACCGCTGAGACAGGTGAGGGAGATGCCAGGGAGAAAGCCCCCGTTTACAGAGACAGACCCGGGGTGCTGGCCAGAGCATATTGCCGATGACCAACGAATTGATATTGTTAGGAGCGGTCCCGTTCAGATAGAGGAGTTTAACTTCACACTAAGCCAATCAACCCCCGCGTTTTACCAAGGACAGATATTTCATGAAGATGAAAAATGGAGAAAAGATACGCAGGTCATGGAGTGATGGTATCAAATTAGGCTACTCAAAATCATCCGATTCAGTCTTCTGTTTCTGCTGTAGGCCCTAGGCCTAACTTATTTGGCAGCGACGGAGAGTCGTCTCACTCACAGAGGTTTCAGAATGTGGGAACGACTCACTCTCACACTCCATGATCATAAAAATCCAATACACACCATGCCAATATGGACAGCTGGCGTGAGCTGGAGAAGCGGCGAAAAACGCACGGTATCATTGACAATACACCCTCAAAAAAGGCGCCGCAAATATAGAAAAAACCCTGTGGCGATGTGGATGCTGAGGACCTGCTTGTGCGAGATCTCGGCTGCTATCACTGCCGTGCCAGCAAAAGAAACTACTGGCCTGCAGATTCTGAGCTACATTTACAGAAACAATTTAGTTGAACTGCATCCAAACCTCAGCATCGCTCTCCGACTCATGATGACAGTGCCCGTGACTGTAGCGAACGGGAGAGAGGAGTTTCTCTCGGCTTGAAGCTAATAAAACACAATCGCTTGTTTTAGTCTTCTGCAACACAGAATGATGTTCATTTTTTTAATTATGGTCCGTTGATTTTAAAATCGGCGATAAAGCACACCTGAGGTCAACAATGCTCCAGGAGGCAGCTCTACTTCCGTATTTCAATTGAGCACGAGGTGACAAAATCGCTGGACAAAAAAGATGAACTTATCAGGGCATTCTCAGCACTCAAACACAGAAGGTTTGGATTTCTAAAAATGGCTCAGGTGAAATCTCACGCCCGCCCGGTTGAGCTGACCGAGCTGAAAAACGCGAGCCCATCATTATTTATGAAAAGTTCGGTTCAGTGTCAGACACTTTTTCGTCTTTGCTTTTGTTAAATAATTCAAGTTGAGGGGATGTTTGAGCTGTTTTTTTTTTTTTTAAGTCAGCCCAGACAGTTGAAAATATACTGCGCAAATCAATTAAGCTGAAAGGGCACGTAATACAATAATATACCATTGATGCAAACCAACAGGAATCCTTGCTTTTTCTGTTATGTTTATGTTTTATGTGGGTAGGGCCCCATATTAGTTATTGAAACGGGCCCCCAGATGCTTAAGGCCGCCGCTGACTGTCCCTACAATCCTATGTGTACAGATTGCGGCTAGTTAGCTTCATTTTTGGTCGTAATTCGAGTATATTTACAGTTTGAATTTCGTCATGCCACTTACACAACATCTAACTAAATGTCTTATAAAGCTAACAACGGTGTCCAATTTCAAGTTAATGAATATTTGTAAACTGTAAGGGTTTCGTTAGCTGCGACTGTCCCTACAATCCTATGTGTACAAGATTGCGGCTAGTTAGCTTCATTTTTGGTCGTAATTCGAGTATATTTACAGTTTGAATTTCATCACGCCACTTATACAACATCTAACTAAATGTTTTATAAAGCTAACAATGGTGTCCGATTTCAAGTTAATGAATATTTGTGAGCTGTAAGGGTTTCGTTAGCTGCGACTGTCCCTTCAATCCTAGCTGTGTGTAGCTACAAATCACGGATAGTTAGCTTCATTTTCGGCGTAATTCCGAGTATATTTACAGTTTGAATTTTGTCAAGCCACTTATACAACATCTAACTAAATGTCTAATAAAGCTAACAATGGTGTCCGATTTCAAGATAATGAATTTTTGTGAATTCCAGAGGAATTCTAAGAAGAGGCTAGCTATAGCTATAGCTAGCCTCCTCTAGCTATAGCTCCATCCAGCCGCAGGCTCTATCAATGAGACTCGCGGACAAGAGGCGTGTATTTCACCGATCGTTTGTTTAAATAACTCAACACATTATAATTACACACATTATAAGATTAACTGGAACCTGTGGTAAGAGATTGCTGGCGTAACAAGCTCTCTGACCGCGCTCTCACTCACACACACCTGGCATTAGGAAAAGGGGAACTGCAGGCCCTGGAGCTCTGTCAGAGCACCAGCGTTTAGTAGTCCATTAGCCAAAAACCGGTGACTTTGCGCGGGTATGGAGTGCTGTGGGCTGCTAGACGTAACGGAGCTCAATCGAGCTCAGAGCAGGCCGGGGTCTGTGAAGGAAGGCAGGCCCGGGTGGCGAGGCAACAACACAGGCAGCTGAACTCCGACACACAGTTGGACAAAATTTGCAAATAGCCATCCATTTTCGTAAAACGGCCCATATTTGAGCTTTACATAGTTGATTTCTTGCATAAAAAAGTTTCAGAAGTGAATTTTGTAATGGAATAGCAGAGATCTGCACGACCTAGATTCGGAAGACTACCTGATCTCAGGTCAGTTGTGTAGCCTATGTAAATGTTGGGGCGTGACTGTTCTCTTAAGGTTCCGGATTTTGAGATGCTTACGTAAGCAACTAGCTTTGTTGAGATTCGCCCATTTTCAGCGGCAGTTTCAAAATATGAGATTTTCATAGTAAAGGGGTGTCAGTGGGACTATGAGCTTCTATGTATGTCCTATTTACCCACCGAACTGTCGTTATTCAACTATGACAGGGTAAAATCGGTTTTGCATTCTATCACCCCTTTAAAATCCTCAGCGGAGCAGCATCAACAACTGCCCGAAAGCACGGTATTATTATATGGTGGAGCGAGATAGAGAGAGACTGGAGAGAGAGAGCGTTATATGGTGGAGAGACATAGAGAGAGACTGGAGAGAGAGAGCGTTATATGGTGGAGTGACATAGAGAGAGACTGAAGAGAGGGAGCACCGGCGCTAGAACAAAGCCGTGAATCAGAGAAATAAAACGTGTTTTCGCCGATTCATCTCTAGAAATGCGACTGTAGTGAGCATGTCACTATCACTAACGTTATCCACATTTATATTTACACGCAACAAATGATATATCCAGCTTCAAAAAAGTCTAAAAGTCGGAAGTTAGAATGAATGCATTGTGCAAAGAGTGGTTGCTATGGAGACGATACACAGTGTTGAGTTCCGTTGCTCTGATTGGTTGTAGGTCTATCCAATAAATGCAGAGGCATTTTTTCCTGGTTCGGTTGGAACACGCCCCATAATCACAGCCCAATGGAGCGGTTTCAGACTCCCATTCTGACTAGAATCTGAGTAGGACCACGTCAGGCTAGGTCTAAACCGTTCTACAGAGAAGAATGGCGTCACTGTTTTGAGATTTGGCATACATTTGGGCCTTTTTTGAAGAAATGTAAATAGTTTGTCCTTTATATGAATTATAATGCTCATTATGTTTATTTTTGCACTGGATGACTCTAAATATGTAGGAGAACTGTTTTAGACAACACACATGCTTGTGTAGCATTGCTGTGGGTGTAATATCAATAAATATGACATTATTATTTTGATTATTGGCAAAAGCGTCTGGACTTTTTTTGAAAAAATGTATGTATTTTGTCAACTGTTTTATCCAGTATCAATTCTAAATACTATCGGTCGATTAATCGGTTATCGGCAAATACGGCCCAACCTAACTATCGGTATCGGTAAAATCCACTATCGGTCAACCTCTACTCACGTCATATAGACAACAAGCAGTTTGGCTGTAACATTAAAGTTAGTGGCTGTCAGGTAACCTAACTGTTTAAGCTTACATTGAAAATGATAGCAGTTAGCCTGTTGGGTAGCTGAAAAGTCTGTGTGATCTATAAAATCAGTGTTGATACAAGCATCAGTGTTCCTTGGATGGCTTAATTACCTTTTTTTCCAGGGCATATACTACTCTCAGCTTTATTGTAGCTTTTGGGAAGGGTTATGGTTATAGTATTTAACACTTGTGTCCAAAGCGACAAAAATATGAATCTCAAAATAGTTAAAATTAACAGTAAACTGTTTTTAAAGTTGCTTAGCCAATAAGCAAAATAGTAATAAGAACAATAATGGCAATACAATATAAAATATCAATAATAAAAAATAATAAACATACCATAAATATACAAATCATAACTCTAAGAATGAATGATTTAAGTGTAAGATCAACAGATAAGTCTTGAGATCCCTCTTGAAGGATCCAAAACGATCACATGTACGCTGAACACTAGGCAACTCATATCATAGAATGCACGCATATTTTAAGAGGACTGTCTGCAGGGAATGTGTCTGACCAATCACGGTGGATGTGGGCCGCCTGGGCCAAAAATGCCAGGGCCAATTTGTTGTCCAAGTCTAGCCCTGGTTAACATAGTAGTTGACTCTGAGGTTAAGTTACCTCTCTTTCTGAAACGGGCTGGAGTTACCCCTCTCTCTCAGGTTTGATTAACCTCTCTTTCTGAAACGGAAAACCCAGAGTTTCCCTCATCTCAGGGTTAAAGTTCTCACTAAACCTGCTTTCTGAAATGGACCCGTTCTCAGAAATAACCCACCTTCGGAAGCCTCTGCAGCCAATAGCCACGCCACACACTGGAACTTCAAGTATGCAGCCCCACTGAGGAACACAGCCCAGCACCACATCAGCCAGCCCAGCCATCTTCTGATCCAGTACTCCTTCTGCCTGCCCACACTCACAGCTTCTTTACCACCTACTCCAGTCTGCACTTGAGTTCTGTTCCCTGAACCTGACACTTCATCAGCCTCTCCTGTTAAAGGATCAAAGCCAGCAAATAGCAGATTAACTTAATTAGTTAGTTTCCTATTTTATTGACACTGATTGGAATTCAAATATATAACGGTTAAAATCAATGTTACTGTAATATATTTTTCATTAAAATATTACCGTTCTCATTATTTACAGATGATACCGATGTGATTGCAGACTCTCCTCCTGTGTTGTCATCATTCTTCTCTGAGTCTTCACCTTCACCAGGTTCATTCACTGGATCACACTAAGAAAACAGATAATTTCATTTAACCTTTAGTTCACCTGGTTAGAGCATCTGAGATTAAGAATGTCTTCGTTAGTAAGGGAGCCAAGAAAACAGCAACAACTTAAATGTACAACACTCAAATCAATATCACACAGTGATGCACTAATTCAGTAAGATACTACAAAACATAAAATCAAGGTCACATTATATGCACAGTTTAAATCTTTGTCTGTGAAGAAGTGTTTATTCAGGTGTGAGACTTCAAATCTGATCTGACTAACCTCAGAAACTAGAGTTAGTTTTAGAAAACAGATGCTGCTCTATAATGATGATCACTAATGAAGGTGAAACAATCTCATCTTTACCTTGATTTCAGCTGAATTCTCCTCCAACTCCTCTACTGCAGAGTTACATGAGAAACAGATAGAACAGGATTATGATTAGTTTTTAAATATCACTGGATCAGCTAACCATCACTATATTTGCAACTTCTGTGTTAATTTGTTTCTTCTTTTTGCCTGCAGGTGATTTAATCAGGGTTGGAAGGGTTAGAAAATCATCAATCAAGTTTGACAGTTTTTCTTAGTTGCTTTGGCACAAATGTCAAATGAAAATTATTATTCTCAAATTTAGTTTGGGGGTGCAACTTCAAAACACATTTCCACCACAGGGTTTAAGTTTATGTTTTATTGTACCCTTGATGTATGTTTTTGTTCTTGGATGTATTGTGATTATGAATGTATTCCAGCTTATGTAATGTTTTTATAAAATAATAGAGCACATGAAGAATTCTGTTTAAGACAGACTGAAGCTAATTCAAGATTCAAAAAGCTTTATTGTCTAATATGTTACCATGTTAGATCTTTGTTTTTGATTGAAGGAAAGGCATAGTGTGTGTGATGTGTCAGTAGCATGAGTTTTGTATATGTATTGCATTGAGAATGGATTTTTTGTATAATGACTTTTTCGCCAGAGGCACTCTGAGCCTTCTTCCTGATGGTAAATAGCTCAAAGCTTTGGTGGAGGGGTGGGAGGCATCCTGGATGATGAAGTTGGATTGTCTTTCCACTGCTTTTATATAAAGATCAGATTGCAGTTTTTCTGGAATGCTTATAATCTTAACGGCTTGCCTGGCTATCCTAGCTTTCTCTTGCATTTTACTAAGCTGTACCAAGAGGTGATGTTGAAAGCGATAACAGACTATCAGTGACTGGTATACTCTGGATAGAATGTCCTGTCTCACTTCAAATCCTTTAAGCCTTCTGAGGAGACACATGTGCTGTTGGGCCTTTTTGTAAATTGTGTGGATCTTAATAAACAAACAAACAAACAAATGTTACTGAACTTTATTTAGTTGTTAGAGACTATAAAATCCAGAGAGAAATATCTGACTCTTTAGCTGCTAGATGCTCCACTATGTTGACCAGCTAGTCTCTAACTGTATCTGTCTGTTTGGTGCTGAGCAGGTACTGTACCGGGCTCTTAGAACTTGTTATCAGAAAACAGTTACCTAAACAGTTAAACTAGACTAAAACCTCACCTCTTAGATTTGGCTGAAACACTGAGGAATCCATTGTTTCTTCTTCGTGGTCCAGCAGGTGTAGTTTCTGCTCTTCTTTTTCATCACACATCACTCCACTGTTGCAGTGGTGACCATTTTCAGAGACCATTATGTCTATTTTTTCCAGCAGATCTATTATCTCTTTTTCATCCATCATACTTCTTGTACATGTGTGGAATCTTTTTTCAACAAAACTGCTGTTTGCTCTCAGGTCTGTCAGGGCACTTTCAGAGTTTTCCCCTGACTTATGAGTCACAACTGTCATTACATAAGCAAGTGATCCTTTCCCAAAAGCTTTTTCTAACCACTGCATTCCTGAACTGTAATGGCTGGTATGCAGACCATTTGGTAACAGTAAGAGAAATGCATGAATTCCCTGATTCAATGGGAATTTATTAATGTTTTGTAGACCAAGCATGTTAATGACAGAGACGTTCCGACCACAAAAATCATACAGTCTGGTTGAAAACTGTTCCACATTAGTTTGTCCATCATGGTCAAGTAAGATGTTTTTTGATCCAATCTCAATGGAATCTCTGTCACCAATTAACACAAGTGTGAGTTCAGGTATCACTGAAACAAAATAAACAGAATAATATCACTATGTTACACTGCAGTAATCTATGAAACAGAATTGCCACAATTATAGTTTGTAGAAATGCAATGACGAAATAAAGTTAATAAACTAATTCTCACATTTACGATTAAGATAAGTGTTTTAAAACATAACTGAAATCTATAAAAATCAATGTTCATGTAAATCAACTGTACAATCAATTATTGTTTAAAATAGTACCTTTCTCATTGGCTGCAGATGGTACAGATTTGGGTTCAGACTCTCCTCCTCCTCCAGCTGCTGGGTTGTCATCGTTGTCTTCCTCCATCTTATCTCTTCATCTTTACAGAGTCATACTGTATGATAAAGCCATTGAGACAAAAATAACGATAAAATATCACAGCAAATGCGCATTACCATTCAAGCTGATTGAGCAAATGATTTGATAAGATGAATAAAAGCACTGCATCTTACACAAAACATTTTGTCAAACATGTAGATGATTTTACTGCTTGTGAAATGTTCACTTGCGACTTACAATGACTTATAAAGATACATAACAGCTACTTACTACTTATACTTCATCAACAGGAATAGAAAGGTAAAACAGCAAACAGCCAGCCACAAATAGTCTATAAACAAAGCATCAGGCTGTCTGAGATTTGAATGTATCAATATTTTTAGAGACCCCCCAAAAATTTCACAAATCACGTTTTCAGGGGAGCCCATGTCTTATTAAAGGGGTGATAGAATGCAAAACCGATTTTACCTTGTCATGGTTGAATAATGACAGTTTAGTGGGTAACTAGGACACACATAGAACCTCTAAATCCCATTGACACCTCTTTCCTCTGCAAATCTCACTATTTGAAACTGCTGCTGAAAACGGGCGAATCTCAACGAGCCGCCGAGTTGACGCTCCTCCTCATTTGGCTCTAGTCTCTCTCTTTGCCACGCCCCAACATTTACATAGGCTACACAACTGACCTGAGATCAGGTAGTCTTCTGAATCTAGGTCACGCAGATGCAACCTGTTCTCACAGAATTCCGTGAAATGAACACGACACCTTAAACTCAAAATCTGTGGCAGTTTCACGGATTCGCCGAAGATTCCGTGATGGCCCACGGATGTGATGCCTACGTAAGTCAATGACAGGCATCATCCGTGGTCTACGCACAGATTCCCTAATCACAGCACGTTTCTTTCTGGGGGGTAGAACTGGGCCCTCATTAAATTATGGAATAATTAATTTTTTTATTTTTAAATAGGCCTATTTGTGGAAAAAAATATGTAATATTTGAGTTACATAAAAGCTTTTTATTTGTTTTCTTCCTAATTGTCCTTGAAATAGTGGTCAAGAACCCCCCCCCCCAACACAAAAATGGTTTGGCCACTAATCAAAATTTGATGTTGTCGGTAGATTTGAAGTTCAGTGGCTACGCTCAAAATGTCAGAAATGTGCTCAGAAAAGGAAAGAGAAGAGAAGAAGAAAATAGAGGCCTTAGAGATTTTCTAAACAAATATTTAAAAAAAAGATGGTGACGGTGAAGCTGGAACTGTCAACGTAGGGCAAGGTAAGAAACAGCGCAGCCAACGTTTACGAGCCTTAACGTAACCTACCAGGCCAGCTCTAATGTTAACGTCCTCCATTAGCTTGTATAAAAGCCTGACACAACCAGGACCCCAGGAAGAGCGCCATGTCTAAAGCCACCATGGGCTTAGCGGATAGGGGTGGTACTGCACCCCATGGCCCAGAAACACGTGCAGGGGGGGCGGAGGGTGCTTGAGCACCTGCCCCTTTGCCCCTTGATGCCCAAAGTGCCCTTTTGTCAAGGAAAAATAAATAAATAAAAAATGTAATTAAAGGCCCTTTTGTGAAGGCCTGACCAAATCTAACTATTAGTACAATTAATGAATAATAATTTATTCGTAAATCAAATGAACCACATGATGACCTTTCACCTGACGACCTCATCCAGACCGGGACGAAGGAAAGGATCTTCAATACCGCGGCTGCTGGTAAGTGCTGTTCTCAGCAAAGAAGTGTTTGTAATGTTTACTGATTATTATTATTAAAAGAAATAGCTAGTTGTTTATATTGCTGTGTGTGTGTGTGTGTGTGTGTGTGTGTGTGTGTGTGTGTGTGTTGTGTGTGTGTGTGTGTGTGTGTGTGTGTGTGTATGTAGCCTAGAAGTAACGTTTAGTTCGCTTTTTGAGGAGAAGTTTAGGCGTGCGAGGGGTCTTGTTTTATGTTATTTGACTAAAAACTATTTACACTATTATTATTATTCCAGTATTTATTTAATGCGAGACACAGCAGGCAAAAACATTGTTTTTTTTCACTGGTCAATTTTGAGATTTGGGGCTATTTGTCTTCAATAACATGTATTCTTTCAGAATTGTGGTGAAAAAAGAAAAAATACACATTTAGATCTTTATTTTACTACCACTTTGTTTGCGTCGGTAGATTTCTCCTAAATTCAACAAAAGTTGTGGTTCTAAATCATCCCGCTGCTTCCATCGCTGTCTGGCACCCTGTCATCACATATGGAAAGCTCTCTCTCTTAACAATGCGTGTCGGATCCAAATATGGTCATTTCCTTTTTATCAGCAACCAATCGTGAAAGTAAAAGGGGGGATTTAACTCTAAATGCGCAATCTCATTGGCTGATGCCAATTTCTGACAAAGTGATTTGTTCAAAATGGTCACGTGACGCGCTCTGAATTTCCACGGTAGCCTACATGTCATATATTAAATATGTAGGTGTCACATATATACTATTCTACTATAATTACTATAAAATACTGCACCAATCTGTAATTGTTGGGATCCTAAGTGGTTGTGGGGTGGTTGTTCTCCTAAGAGACCTACCAGCTTCTCTTCTTCTGGCTTCTCCAGGAAACTACTCCATCTTCTCCTAGGGAGACTACCAGCTTCTCTTCTCCTCTTCTCCTAGGAGAACTACCAGCTTCTCTTCTCCTCTTCTCCTAGGAGAACTACCAGCTTCTCTTCTTCTCTTCTCCTAGGAGAACTACCAGCTTCTCTTCTCCTAGGAGAACTACCAGCTTCTCTTCTCCTAGGAGAACTACCAGCTTCTCTTCTCCTCTTCTCCTAGGAGAACTACCAGCTTCTCTTCTCCTAGGAGAACTACCAGCTTCTCTTCTTCTCTTCTCCTAGGAGAACTACCAGCTTCTCTTCTCCTCTTCTCCTAGGAGAACTACCAGCTTCTCTTCTTCTCTTCTCCTAGGAGAACTACCAGCTTCTCTTCTCCTAGGAGAACTACCAGCTTCTCTTCTCCTAGGAGAACTACCAGCTTCTCTTCTTCTCTTCTCCTAGGAGAACTACCAGCTTCTCTTCTTCTCTTCTCCTAGGAGAACTACCAGCTTCTCTTCTCCTAGGAGAACTACCAGCTTCTCTTCTCCTAGGAGAACTACAAGCTTCTCTTCTTCTCTTCTCCTAGGAGAACTACCAGCTTCTCTTCTCCTAGGAGAACTACCAGCTTCTCTTCTTCTCTTCTCCTAGGAGAACTACGAGCTTCTCTTCTCCTAGGAGAACTACCAGCTTCTCTTCTCCTTTTCTCCTAGGAGAACTACCAGCTTCTCTTCTTCTCTTCTCCTAGAAGAACTACCAGCTTCTCTTCTCCTAGGAGAACTACCAGCTTCTCTTCTCCTAGGAGAACTACAAGCTTCTCTTCTTCTCTTCTCCTGGGAGAACTACCAGCTTCTCTTCTTCTCTTCTCCTAGGAGAACTCCGCGCTTCTCTTCTCCTAGGAGGAGACTACCAGCTTCTCTTCTCTTCTCCTGGGAGAACTACCAGCTTCTCTTCTTCTCTTCTCCTAGAAGAACTACCAGCTTCTCTTCTCCTAGGAGGGCAAGCTTCTCTTCTCCTGGGAGACTACCAGCTTCTCTTCTTCTCTTCTCCCTGGGAGACTACCAGCTTCTCTCTCCTAGGAGGCTGCACTTCTTCTTCTTCTCTTCTCCTAGGAGAACTACAGGCTTCTCTTCTCCTGGGAGGGAGACTACCAGCTTCTCTTCTCCTGGGAGGAACTACCAGCTCTCTTTCTCTTCTCCTGGGAGAACTACCAGCTTCTCTTCTCCTAGGGAGGACTGCCAGCTTCTCTTCTCCTGGGGAGACTACCAGCTTCTCTTCTTCTGGAGGACTACCTGCTTCTCTTCTTCTCTTCTCCTAGGAGGGACTACCAGCTTCTCTTCTCCTGGGAGAACTACCGCTTCTGTTCTCGGGAGAACTACCAGCTTCTCTTCTTCTCTTCTCCTAGGAGAACTACCAGCTCTCTTCTCCTAGGAGAACTACCAGCTTCTCTTCTTCTCTTCTCCTAGGTGGAGGAACTACCAGCTTCTCTCTCTGGCTGTTGTACTTTGGGAAGTTTTATTTTTTGGCTATTTTTCCAGGTGTGAATCTCTTAGTGAAGATATTTTACCAGTGGAGGAGGAAGTGCATCTCTGTCTACCCAGTTGGTGGTCACTGAGCCTGTCTCTCTCTCTCTGCTGACCTGTCTGTCTGACCCAGTTGGTGGTCACTGAGCCTGTCTCTCTCTCTGACCTGTCTGTCTGACCCAGTTGGTGGTCACTGAGCCTGTCTCTCTCTCTGACCTGTCTGTCTGACCCAGTTGGTGGTCACTGGCAGTCTCTCTCTCTCTGACCTGTCTGTCTGGTTGGTGGTCACTGAGCCTGTCTCTCTCTCTCTGACCTGTCTGTCTGACCCAGTTGGTGGTCACTGAGCCTGTCTCTCTCTCTGACCTGTCTGTCTCTCTCTCTCTGACCTGTCTGTCTGCCGTTGGTGGTCACTGAGCCTGTCTCTCTCTCTCGACCTGTCTGTCAGCCCAGTTGGTGGTCACTGAGCCTGTCTCTCTCTCTCTGACCTGTCTGTCTGACCCAGTTGGTGGTCTGGGACGTCTCTCTCTCTCTCTCTGACCTGTCTGTCCCCCCAGTTGGTGGTCACTGAGTCTGTCTCTCTCTCTCTCTGACCTGTCTGGCCAGTTGGTGGTCACTGAGCCTGTCTCTCTCTCTGACCTGTCTGTCTGACCCAGTTGGTGGTCACTGAGCCTGTCTCTCTCTCTGACCTGTCTGTCTGTCTCTGACCGCTTAGTTGGTGGTCACTGAGCCTGTCTCTCTCTCTCTGACCTGTCTGTCTGACCCAGTTGGTGGTCACTGAGCCTGTCTCTCTCTCTCTGACCTGTCTGTCTGACCCAGTTGGTGGTCACTGAGTCTGTCTCTCTCTCTCTCTCTGACCGTCTGTCTGACAGTTGGTTGGTCACTGAGTCTGTCTCTCTCTCTGACCTGTCTGTCTGACCCAGTTGGTGGTCACTGAGCCTGTCTCTCTCTCTGACCTGTCTGTCGCCGTTGGTGGTCACTCGAGCCTGTCTCTCTCTCTTGACCTGTCTGTCTGACCCAGTTGGTGGTCACTGAGTCTGTCTCTCTCTCTCTGACCTGTCTGTCTGACCCAGTTGGTGGTCACTGAGCCTGTCTCTCTCTCTCTGACCTGTCTGTCTGACCCAGTTGGTGGTCACTGAGCCTGTCTCTCTCTCTGACCTGTCTGTCTGACCCAGTTGTTGGTCACTGAGCCTGTCTCTCTCTCTGACCTGTCTGTCTGACCCAGTTGTTGGTCACTGAGCCTGTCTCTCTCTCTGACCTGTCTGTCTGACCCAGTTGGTGGTCACTGAGCCTGTCTCTTCTTTGTATCTCTGACAGTGTGAAGATAATCTGTCAAATAACAATTTAGTCTACTTTCTTTGCTTTCTCCAATGTTGTAAATATTGGTCTTTTGAATGATTCATAAGAAGCTCATCCTTGTGTATCACCGGATGTCCAGTGACAGTGCAGCATGGAGGCACTCAGAATACCAACGCATGCCTCAACTTGGTTATATGGGCCCAATGTCCTGCTGTGTCTTTGTGGGGAAAAGCAGGGTTGTCTATTCTCAGATCAACTCCAGCAGTATCAGCAGCAACAACATAGAGTTTAGATTCTCTGCCTGAGCCCGACCCGGGCCGTTATTTTCCGCCACTATCCTCAGGCCGGGCCGGGCCGGGCCCTTGATCAAGCATTTGTGTTTTTTTTTTCATTACTTTAGCCTAATTGGGTGGGGAGAAAGCTATGCCATAATCAGAAATGTGATCTACATAGGCTATATTTAGGCCAAAGTAACAAATGTGTCCAAAAAGTTACACAAGTTGGACTTCATTTACAAAATGAAGGCTGTATTGTGGAGCTTAAGTGCAACATGGAGCTTGAGGATGTAAAGAAAAAAAGAAAAACAGGAGAATTACCCATGTTTATGAATTACACATGTTGTATATGTACACATACCCAAACAAAGCTATAGCCTATACATCTCTGTGAACAAAAACCTCAGCAACAATCTGCTTATCCTTTTAATTTCCTGAAATGCTTCCTAAAACCAGTCACAGAGCTCCGTCACGGCTGGCAGCCCACGGCACTCCATACCCACGCAAGGTCACCGTTTTTTGGGACTACCAAACGCCGCTGCCCTGACAGAGCTCCAGGGCCTGCAGCTCCCCTCTTCCTGCTAGCTAAATGCCCGATGTATGTGAGTGAGAGCGCGGTCAGCGAGCTTGTTACACCAGCAATCTCTTACCACAGGTTCCAGTTAATCTTATAATGTGTGTAATTATAATGTGTTGAGTTATTTAAAGAAACGAGCAGGGAAATAAACGCATCTTGTCCGCGAGTCTCACTGATAGAGCCTGTGGCTGGATGGAGCTCTATCAATGAGAGCTCTTAGAATTCATCTGAAATTCACAAAAAATCATAAAATTGAAATCGGACACCATTGTTAGCTTTATAAGACCTTGGGGTAGATGTTATATAAGTGGCGTGACAAAATTCAGACTGTAAATATACTCTAATTACGCTGAAAATGAAGCTAACTAGCCGCAATCTGTACACATAGGATTGAAGGGACAGTCACAGCTGACGAAACCCCTAATGTTCACAAAAATTCATAAAATTGAAATCGGACACCATTGTTAGCTTTATAAGACCTTGGGGTAGATGTTATATAAGTGGCGTGATGAAATTCAAACTGTAATTAAAGCTGCAAGCAGCGATGGACGGGCCCTCACGTCTCTGTGCGCGTCCTGGGTTACTGGCGGACGCTGCTCCTTGCCTCCGTGCATTTGCGCCGCAAATCGTCACCAATGAAAAGGGGACTCCCCGCTGAGTTCAACGATACCTCACACAAGACTCTACATCATACAGTTCATTAGCTGTGAAGGGGGCGTGGCCAACTTATAGGGGTCGGGTCAAACCTTTACCAATATAAAAGGAAGTCTTTGCTGAGTTCATTGATACCTCACATAAGACTCTACCTTAAACGGGTCACCATTTATGAAAGGGGGCGTGGCTAAGTACAGAGGGGCGGGCCAAACAATCACCAATGAGGAACAATAAGGAACTTATTAACTGCTTAGTTCAATGATACCTCACACAAGGATATACCTTAAACGGTTGAAATGCTATGAAAGGGGGCTTGGCTTAAGCATAGGGGGCGGGCCAAACCATCACCAATGAAGAATGAACTCTCTGCTGAGTTCAATGACACCTCACACAAGACTCTACCTTAAACGGTTGAAATGTTATGAAAGGGGGCGTGGCCTGAGTAAGTGGGCATAAACCACACATTCTAAGTTTCATGTAAATCTGATGATGTTTGTCATATAAGGTGCATTTCCTGTTGTCAGCAGGGGGCGCTATGACCAAAAGTCAATATCGGCCTATAGATGTCCTCAGACCTGGACCCTTGTTGATTTTGTGAAATTTCAAGCAGATATGACAATGTACATATGGCCGCAATGGCCGCCATGCCACGCCCACACTGCCTGACAAAAAGTTTTTCTTTTAATAACTTTTCATCATTAAGGTGTTGGGATGGTACAGACCAAGTTTGAAGTCCATCGGATGAAATCTCTAGGAGGAGTTCGTTAAAGTATAGCACCTTCACTTTTAGGCCTACTTCCTGTTGCCACTAGGGGGCGCTATGACTTTAAGTAAATATCGGCCTTTATTTGTCCTCAGGGTTGGACTATTATGAATCCTGAAAAGTTTCGAGCCGGTTGGACAACGTACACTCGAGTTACACCCACTTCCTGTTTTGATGGCGAAACGCACAAAATGGCCGCCCCGCCACGGCCACGTCCTATGACGAAAAGTTTTTCTTTTAACAACTTTCCATCTTTAACATCTTAATATCTTTAACATTTTTAATTCAAAATGGCGGACTTCCTGTTGGCTTTAGGGTATGGCTCTAATGAAGTTTTTTGTACATCTTGACATGTTACATATGTTTACCAAGTTTCGTGAGTCTACGTTGAACGCACTGCAGGGGCTCAATTTTTTTAACTTTCTCGGGGGCGCTAGCGAGCCATTTCTGTGCGCCTATTCCCGAAACCCTTAAAATACGTAAATTTTCACCAGACTTGATGCAACCTCCAAATTTGGTGAGTTTTTGAATATGGTAAGCCCCTCAACAAGGCAATTAATTTGACGGGGAAAAAATAATTGCTTCAGTTTCAATAGGGCCTTCGCCGCTGTCGGCGCTCAGGCCCTTAATAGCTTCGCTAGTTATGCCGGCAGCTGGCAGCCAGCCAGCTCCACGGACGGGCCCCAGGAGTATTCCAGTAGTCCAGTACCCCGGGGAAACGGTGACTTTCACTGGGTATGGAGGTTGCCGCTTTCTCGTCAGACTGTGTTTTTTCCCCCAACGTCTCCTCCCAGGCAGCGTGGAAATGGTTATCATGCTTCCTCTATTTATTTACATTCTTTCTCTCTCTTGTTCTCTCGTTCTCTCTCTCTCTCTCTCTCTCTCTCTCTCTCTCTCTCTCTCTTTCTCTCTTCCTTTTCCTGCTTCCAAATCAATCAGTTGACTGAGGCCGTTCACTCTTTCACTTAAAACAATCATATTTTGCCACGACTGCTGTGAGCCAATCATCTTGTTGCTGTCAAACTGTCTTTCTCATCCCCCGTCCACCTCTAGTATTCATCACAACCAGAACCCATGAGGTGCTCTTAACCGCTTCAATAACACCACCATTGTCCAGACTCCATCTTGAGATATTAATGTACAACTCAGGATATCCCCTTAAATCGATGATGTAACAATGGGATCTAATCACAAAGACTCCTCTCATATTGTTTCACCTTTCCTGTTCTGCAATATCAAACTAATTAATTTAATTCCTTTTTAAACTGTTTTATATTAAGTCTCTCCTGATCGAACTGAAGTTGCTTGAAAAGGTTGATGCCTGTTATAAAAACTGTACATGTTCAGATTTAATTCTACACACAAAATCAATAATTGTTGTTTAAACTCACCTTTTATTATGTCTCATTAGCTCTGCCTGGTCTGTGTAGATGTGGCTGCCTAGTCAGAAAGCCTTCCTGACCCCACACGTTACATATACAGAGAGAGAGAGATCAGAGACTGGTTTATATTCTCGGTCTGCCCCTCACAAACCCCTCCCAAAGGCAAATGTCCAAACTGAAAGTAGGACCACTCTAACTCATGATTTACCAGAAACCATGTGACTTCAAGGAAAACGAGGTATAGGTTTTTTGGGCTGAGGGTGTTTCTGAAATTAAACCAAATCAGTAACAAAAAAAGTAAAAGAGAAAGGAAGAGAGCTCTTTTCCCCAAAAACCTTGTGGTTTAAAGGAAAACAATGAGTTTACATTGACATGAATAACGCCTTTATGAGGCTTACACCGATTATGATCATATTGGGGGTATGTTAATATCTTAATCTTCTATAGAGCAACAATAGAGTCAAATCTTCGGTAAACCAGCTGGTTTGGAAATTTGACAGTCAAAACCAAAACTCAGATTTTCAATCTGGTCAAGATGGCAGGCAAAATTATGGGAACACCTGCACCCCTCACCCCGCAGGAGCTTTTTGATCAGGCAACAATCAGGCAGGCTAAGATCATTCTATCGGATAACTCTCACGTGTTGTTTTCAGAGCTATTGAACTCAGGAAAGAGGTACAGGGTTCCTCTGTGCAAATATAACAGGTATAAGCACTCATTTGTTCCTCTCTCAGTTAAGCTCATTAATGAGCAGTGATGAACGATATGACCATGAATTTATTAATGTATATCTGTGACTGAAAGTACAGTATGTATGTATGGATATGAATGAAGAAATTAATGTATATTTACAATGGATTGTAAGGATATTTATGAATGGATAAATGAATGTTTTATTTTTAGGACTGAATGCATGGATGCACAGAATGGTATGGTATGGTAGAACGGTAGAATGTAGGAAGGATGGCTTTTTTGCACAAGTAGCCTATAGAAAATGGTAATTTGCTATTTACACAGGTCTTTGAGTAGCCTAGATGTTCAATGTACATTTGTCTTCTAACTGTTTTAACCCTGTGCTTGTTGTGTGCCTCTGTTGTAACTCTTGCAGCAATTTCTCTCCAGTGTCCAAAACGAATTTCTCCATGGGGGAGACTAATAAAGATACTTTGACTTTGATGTTGGTCCTCCTGCGGAATTGTGCTACTTTTGAAGTGTTGCCGCAGGTTGAGATTTTGGTCCACTGTTTGGGTGGATCAGACCTATTTCGGATGCAAATTACGTAAATAATATCTATCAATAATAATCCACATTTTAATGTTAACTAGAACAATTTATATTACCCAAACTGACGTGCTCCAGATGAGCAAGTACACACATGAACATGGGACACGAAGGCAGCAAACTACGGAGTTTACGCGACGCAGCACGAGACTATGGAGGACAACAGAGTTAACAACTAGCTAGCTAGCCAGTCTTGCATTGCTAGACCTATTGCCACAGTGCAGCCGACATTTTAACCAAATAACGTTTCCCCTTGTATGCAGAGGACTGTTCTTATACTGTGTTTGCAGGTGAGAAAACTGCACAAACGCGCCACATTTATGTGTTATTCTCGTTTGTAGAGACATTCTTTTATGTGTAGTCATTTGTTCGAAAAATAGGCAGCTAACTAATGCTATCTTAAATAGCTACCTAAGCCGTTATTGCCGCATCATTAGCTGTATGGCTCTACGGGGTTGTGACACAGCAGATTGTTTTCTCAAAACATGTAACATTACAGACAAATGCTGGGTTCAGTGGCTGATATAAGCAGTCTTTTGTAGTAGTAGGCTGCACATTTCATAATGTGTCTTGGTAATTCATTTAATTTTATGACAGTTTTATAATGTGTAATTTACTGAAATACTTTTGGCGCTTAAATTTTAGTTTTAGAAGGATGTTAGCCCAATCTGAGTGCTTGAGACTTACTATGACTTACAAAGATACATAACAGCTACAAGTGTATGCAGTATTGACCCTATTATACTTCATCAACAGGAGTAGATAGGTCAAACAGCAAACAGCCACCATCAAATAGTCTCTAAACAAAGCATAAGGCTGTCTTTGAGATTTCACACGAGCAATGGTTAAAGTTACTCAGGCTACTGAAGAATACCATAATTCCTCCGTTCAATTAGGCCTGCAGGGCCCCAAGCTTCAATCCTTTTGCAATTTTACACATAATCCATGATGATTACATTACACAAAACTCAAATTGCACATCAAATGACACACTGTCAATATTTTTAGAGACCCCACAAAATTTCACAAATCAAGTTTTCAGGGGAGCCCCATGTCTTATTAAGGGAAGCCAAGCTCCCCTAGCAACCCCGTAAGTTCGCACCCTGCTGTCGGAGCGTCCACATGATACAAGCCTTCTGTGATCGCACATGCGCCCCACCCCTCCTCCTCACAGTTACTAGTAGCCAAGGAGGACATGGAGGATTAAAAGATGATGGACTCTTCAGAAGAGGTCATTATCTTTACTCGAGCTTCTGCGCAGGAAAGTCACTGGACGCCACAACCTTCTGAACATAGTCATACTGAGAAAACAAGAGAGAGTTGTGTGGAGCTGATAGTCTTAATTAGCTTTGTAGCAACTTATTTGGCAATGGCTTGAATGTAACGGACGTTCATTAATATCAAAAAGTTACGCACTAAAGCTTTAAGGTCGTACTACTCAAACACTGCACATACTGATTTCAACATTGAACATGTGTTACTTGCAGAGCTACAGCGGCTACAAGTGTTCATTATTTAAAGAAAACATTGACTATCTTCCAGGACATCCACTGATATTTAACAAGTATAAAAAGAGGTTAGTCCAAAAAGGGCATTGATGATATATAGTATCAAATGTTAGGTAGGTGTGTGTGTGTGTGTGTGTGTGTGTGTGTGTGTGTGTGTATGTGTGTGTCAAAGAGAGAGTGAAGCAAAACATGTCTTCCACACAATTCAGAGCAGCAGAAGACTTAATGGAGACATACATGAAAAACTTTAAGCAAAGTGCTATCTTCATGCTTCCCCTATTTATTTACATTCTTTCTCTCTCTCTCGTTCTCTCTCTCTGCCTTTTCATGCTTCCAATTCAATCAGTTCACTGAGGCCGTTCACTCTTTCACTTAAAATAATCATATTTTGCCACAACTGCTGTGAGCCAATCATCTTGTTGCTGTCTTTCTCAACCCCCGTCCACCTCTAATATTCATCACAACCAGCACCCATGAGTAGGGTTGGGCATCGTTTGGATTTTTACGATTCTGATTCCAATTCCGAGTCTTCGTTTTGATTCCGTTTTTTATCGATTCTCGATTCCGATTCTTTGAGGGGTGGAGCTGAAACGGGTCACATGCCTATTTTCACAAATTCAATGGTGGTTTGCAGTTTTACAGCTTTTTCAATGTAAAATAAAGCCACACTAGAGCTCTGCTTACTGTGCTGCACGGCTGCAACACAACAAGTGCCTGGCTGCTACAGAAACCAAAACTTGCGCATATTAAATTTGGAACCTATGATCAGATTTTAAACCAAATCCTCCAAACGATTCCAAACGATTCCAATAAAGAAACAATTCCGATGGAATTGTAATTTTTGAAACGATTCCGATTAGGAATCGGTTCTCGATGCCCAACCCTACCCATGAGGTGCTCTTAACCGCCTCATTAACACCACCATTGTCTAGACTCCATCTTGAGATATTAATGTACAACTCAGGATATCATCACACACACACAGACGGAGGTAACTGAGGACTTACGTGCTGACGTTTACGGTAAGCGTATTCCGTCACTTCCGGTGTTCCAGTGTTACAGACGCTAGTTTGCTGCTCCAGCAAAAACGTACTCAAATCTGCTTTATTGTTTAAATTAGCGGCTATTTGCCTGGATTGCGTTTGAATTACAATTGTTCTACTCAAGCACTTATGGCGTTTTTCCATTACATGGTACCTACTCGCCTCGCCTCGACTCTACTCGACTCTACTCGACTCGACTCGACTCTACTCGCCTCGACGCGCTGTGTGTCCGTTTTCCATTGCAGATTTTAAGACTCAGCGTGGCTGGTCGTCATAGCAACTGCCGTGGGCGTGGCTTAGTAGCGTTGCTTTAATGGCTTTTCCCCGACTCATTTCCTGGTTCTCCGTCTCCGTAAACAACATGATATCAAAGAGATAGTTAACATTTACTGCTCAAGATTTCCCACCGTGGTCAGAAAGAACAGGGGAGACTCTTTGTTTCTCTCACATATATGACTAGAGTCACTACTGCGTCGCGGAGATAATCGGGCTACTCTCTCACTTCTCCCTCGCTCACCAGCTCCCACACACACCCATTACACATACACACACACGCACATGCACACACCAGCACACAAGTATAACCATCAGGCGCACCTGTAGCGCTACGGAGAAAGCTTCGGTGGAGCCTCCGGGCAGCAAAAACACCGCTGGCTAAACTATTTAAAAATGCCGTCTGTCGCTAGCAATGCAGTGATCAGTGACGATTCTTTCCAACCAATCAGCAGCCTGCAGGGTTTCACGTCACCTTTTCGACTCGTCTTGGCTCGCTTGGAACCTCGACTGAGGTGGTATTAAAAAGTATCTGTTAGCAGGTACCACCAGGTACTTTTTTGTAATGGAAAACCAAAAAGGCGACATAGAGCCAAGGCGCAAGCCGAGTAGGTACCGAAGCGCGGTAGCTACATTTAAGGAAGATATTCCAACAGCATTTAACTCTATATCATGCTTTAAAATAACTGAGGACCTTTATGTTAACCTTAGTCACTCCCAAATTGATACATTTGTAGATCGTATCGAGCACCGCACTACCGGACGACTTTAGACTCTGTTGCTCCCCTCAAAAAGAAGATGATGAAGAGAAAAAGAAACGAGCACCTTCGTAGTAACTCCCAAACTCGCAAATTAAAACAAACTTCGTGAAAACCTTGTGTAAGTAAATGCGTTCCACCAAACTGAAGAATCTTGTTTGGATTGGCAAGACAATCTCAAAACCTATAGCAAGGCCCTCGAAATGCCAGATCAGACTATTACTCATCATAATAGAAGAAAATAAGAACAACCAAGGTTTTTTTTCAGCACTGTAGCCAGGCTGACAGAGAGAGTAGGCCATTTATTCCTAAAGCTCTGAGTAGTGATGACTTCATGAGCTTCTTTAATGATAAAATTATAACAATTAGAGATAAAATCCATCACCTTTTGTCCGCAACCTCTAAAGGTTCACCTTTAAACGCCCAGGGATTGCTAGAAAGAATGACTAGACCTGACATATACTTAGACTGCTTTTTATCCTATAGACCTTCAACAACTAATGTTAAAGGTATCCTCAGCTAAGCCATCTACCTGTCTCTTAGACCCCATCCCAACGGGGCTACTCAAAGAAGCGCCACCGTGGTTAACACTTCACGTAAGTAGCTGTGATAAAACCTCTTCTGAAAAAGCCCACCCCGATCCCGAGGTCTTAGCATACTATAGACAGGACTAGGGCTGCACGATTATGGCCAAATGGATAATCACGATTATTTTGATCAAAATTGAGATCACGATTAATTATCACGATTATTTGTTGATTTTAACCAAAACAAATTTTGTTGTCACATAGACTAATTATAACTGATTTTACATCCATATAGTGCTACGCAGACATGGGGAATTCCGAGTCAAATGGCAAATTTTAGGACTTGAGACTTGCTTTGATTAACATTCATAAAAGACTTGACTTGACTTTGACTTGATATTCATGACTTGGGACTTGACTTAGACTTGAGTCAAAGGACTTGATATGACTTGATTTTCTGTTTAATAGAATATTTTTTCCCCGCCGGATATTGAGGAGGAGTTGACTTTACGATTTGACTGCTGTTGCATGCGCAGGAACCGTTGATATGATGACGCGGCGCGCGGCAGCAGACCGTCAGTACACAACACTGGCTATGGCTAGTAACGTCATGGATCCCTCTCATGGGCGTCGATACCGTGGGTGCTCGGAAAATAATGACCACCCACGTGTGCCAGACTGCCAGTTCATTTTTACATTAATCTATAATTAAACACTGCAGTTGTGGAGCGTCTGTCATAGTGTGATTGGTTATGTCGGTGGCATTGATTCTTAATTTCCCCGAAGCTGATCGCGGTTACATGCCAGTTAAACTTTTCATCCAATCCTATCTGTATTTGTGTGTAGAGTGTGCTGTCCTGAGTTGAAATATAGCCTATAGGCTAGGCCTAGTTTACGGCTTTATCATGGCGTTTTTGCGTGTCGGGCGCGTGCTTCCGTTTCCTAAGGTTCTGAAATGCAAACACTTTTTTTAAAGGGTGTGCGGTTGAGCACCCACGGAGGAAAACATAAATCGGCTCTCTGTCCCTCTGCACAGAAAATAATAAAGTTTGGCTATAAGGATTACACATTTGACCAGGCAAAGAAAAATAACGAAGGGCAGTTTGCAAGGTCTGCAGTAGCCTACAAACATTTCCGACGTCGATCCATTAGACACTTCAAAGCGGGAGAGATTCGGGTTCCAGTCCCCATATTCAGCTGAACCACCATTTGGACGTTTGTGATGGACAAAACTCCCTTCAGTTTTTGGCCATGAATAAGCACACCCTCCCCTCTTTGTTCAAGGTGGCAGTAAGAGCGAATAAAATTAGGCACACATACACACACAACACAAACCTCTCTCTCTCTCTCTCTCTCTCTCTCTCTCTCTCTCATAAACACACATGCAGACATAAGTATGTGAATAAAGCTAGGCACACATACAACACACTCTGCACTCTCACACACACGCACATTCACTCACTAATATTACGGTAATAACTTTTCACTCTTTCTCAAACATGCACACATTCACTCACAAATACACTGACAAATATCAACATATACTTTCCATTCCATGTGATAAAGCAAAGTTGTGGGATTCAGCTCCTCTTAAAGAATATGTTTTGTTCTTTAAGAGAAGGAAAGGTTAAAGGATGTGTTTCTGTCTCCAAAAGTGAGGCATGTTTGAAGAATATTTTTTGACTTAGGAACCATTATACTTGAATTGTTTGAAGGAATTTCAGGATTTGATGTCATGTTTGAGACATATTGTTGATTTATCAGTTTTACGCTGGCTTTTTATCTGTGTTAATTTAAACTCTTCAGATGTATGTTGATGTAATGTCTATTGAATATTGAGTAAAAATACAAATAAAACTCCAGCAGTTCATAATCACTGTCATTAGCTTGTTTAAAAGGATAAACTTTGGTATGACTTGACTTGTGACTTGCTTGACCAAAGCTATGACTTGACTTGACTTGCTTGATTGTCACAAAAATGACTTGGACTTGCTTGAGACTTGAAGGTTAAGACTTGAGACTTGCTTGTGACTTGCCCATGTGTGACTTACTCCCATCTCTGGTGCTACGTTCCTCCTTTATTGAAGGATACTGTGAAGGAGTATGCCATTTCAGCTGTTGTGCGACTGCTTTCCATACATGCACATTTGCCGTAAGGTATCTACCGACGGACGATACCCACGGATTTTGGTGGCTCATTACACTGCAACATGTCTTGTGTTGCGTTTCTGATGCTCCATAAACATCGCGTGCATGTCACGCTAGTAAACACTAAGAACACGTTACACAGCAGGTAACGTTAGCCTACCATTAGCTACCAGTAAACACTAATAACATGGAGGCACGTATCAGACAGTGGTTTATGGAGCTAGATTTGCTTTGCAAAAACTCTGATAAGGAGAGTTTTATGAACGGAATGGACGCATTCTAAATATCGCTCGACACGCAAATTTGATCGTGGAAGCCAAAATCGTGATTGTGTTTAAAATTTGATTAATTGTGCAGCCCTACTATAGACCTATATATATATCTAACCTTCCTTTTCTCTCAAGATCCTTGAGAAGGTAGTTGCCACAATTATGTGATTTTCTACATAGCAATAGTTTATTTGAGGACTTTCAATCAGGATTTAGAAAGCATCATAGCACGGCACCGGTAAAAATTACTAACGACCTTCTAACTGCTGCAGACAAAGGACTTGTTTTACTAGATCTTAGTGCTGCATTTGACAACTATCCACCGCACCAATCCTGTTACAGAGATTGATACACTTAGTTGGCATTAAAGCCAATTCTATTCTCCTTATATTTGCTTCCTCTTGGTAATATTATTAGGAAACACTCAATTAACTTTCACTGTTGTGCGGATGACACCCAATACTATACTTGTCAATCAAACCAGACGAAACCAGTCAGTTAGCTAAACTTCAAGCGTGCATTAAAGATATAAAAACCTGGATGATCTACAATTTTCTGATGTTAAACTCTAACAAAGTTATTGTGCTGGGCCCTAAACACCTCCAAACCTCATTATTCTAAAGATATAGCTACACTGATGGTATTGCCCTGGCTTCCAGCACTACTGGAGTTATTTTTGATCAGGTTATATCCTTTAATGCCCATCTAAAACAAACCACAAGAACAGCCTTTTTTCATCTTTGTAACATTGCCAAAATTAGGAATATCCTGTCTCAAAACGATGCTGAAAAACTAGTCCATGCATTTGTTACTTCCAGGCTGGACTATTGTAATTCCCTACTCTCAGGTTGCTCAAATAAGTCCCTTAAGACTCTCCAGCTGATCCAGAATGCTGCAGCTCATCCCAAACCAGCTCAATGGGGTTTAAGTCTGGTGACTGTGCTGGCTACTCCATGTTTTTAAGGTTACCATCTTGTTCTTTTTGCTAAGGTAGTTCTGGCATAGCTTGGACTTATGTTTTGGGTCATTATCTTGCTGTAGGATGAACCCCTGACCAACTGGGCACATACCAGAGGGTACTGCATGGCTCGCAAAATGCTGTGGTAGCCGTTTTGGTTGAGTATGCCTTTCACTCTGTACAAATCACCGACCCTGGATCCAGCAAAACAGCCCCAGACCATCACGCTTCCTCCATGTTTGACAGTTGATGTCACACACTGAGGAACCATCCTTTGCCAACTTCGACGGGCGCTACAAAATCCTGCGCGCAATGAACCAAAGATTTAAATTTTGTTAGTCCATAGCACCTTCTTCCAGTCTTCAGTAGTCCATTGGCAATGTTTCTTGGCCCAGGCAAGCCTCTTTTTCTTATTCTGACGTCTTAGCAATGGCTTTCTTGCTGCAACTCAACCTATCAAACCTGGAGCTCGAAGTCTTCTCTTTACAGTTGAAACTGAGACTTGCTTATTACGACCACTATTAAGCTGTGCTTGAAGCTGTTGTCCTGTGAGCGCCTATCACGCAAGCTGTTGACTCTCAGAAACTTGTCTTCTGATTCTGTTGTGGCTTGGGGTCTGCCAGACCTCTTCCTGTCAGAGTTTCCCCAGTTTCTAAGTGCCTTTTGATGGCAAGAATACTGTACTCACTGACACCTTGACTTTCTTCGCAATTTCTCTGTAGGAAAGACCAGCATTAAGTGTTATGATGGGCTGTCTCTCTTCCATTGTTAATTGCCCTGTTTCTCCCACCATTATTTTATAGCAACACACTACTTTCTGCAGTACAATACTGTTCAAATAATGCTCAGGGAGGGTACGGTACCACAGTGTGTTCCAACAATACTTTTATACAAACAGAGGGGGTTGTAAGTAATCCAGACAAGTTGGAACACCTGTGGGAATTGGTAGCACCAACTTTCAAAGCTTGATCAACCTCCATTACTGCAGAACAGCTTTACGTTGTTAACCCATTTCTTGTTCCCTGAAAAAGGCCTTTTATTTTTTTTTTTTTCTTTTTTTTTTTTTTAACCGAAAAAATAAAAATGTGGTGTTTTTTTTTTTTTTTTTTTGTTTCTTTTTTTTTTTTTACCTCAGACAGTTCACCACTTACCTTTGTACCATTTCAAGCTATTCATTGGACTTAAACTGCTAAAATTTCAATAAAAAACAAAAGAAATTGGGGTGTTCTAAAACTTTTGACCAGTAGTGTGTGTGTATATATACACACACACACTACTGGTGAGAGAGAGAGAGAGAGAGAGAGAGAGAGAGAGAGAGAGAGAGAGAGAGAGAGAGAGAGAGAAAAAAGAAGCAAAAAAAAAAAAAAAAAAAAAAAAAAAAAAAAAAAGAGAGATCAGAGACTTGTTTATATTCTCGGTCTGCCCCTCAAAAACCCCTCACACCTGCTCATGAGATAAGAACCTCTGCGTGCACATTACTTGTTCATCAGCAACGTCAAATGTCAAAACTGAAAGTAGGACTACTCTAACTCATGATTTACCCGAAACCATGTGACTTCAAGGAAAACGAGGTATAGGTTTTGGCGGGCTGAGGGTGTTTCTGAAATTTAACCAACAACAGTCCAGCACAAACCACTGTCAACACTGAACACCTGCAACAAACATAATAGACTCTATTAAAGTGTTTATTTACAGAAAATGAAGTGATATTCTAGTTAAATTCTGCATGCATGTTTTAAATCACTAACAAAAAAAGTAAAAGAGAAAGTAAGAGAGATCTTTTCCCCCAAAACCTTGTGGTTTAAAGGAAAAGAATGAGTTTACATTGACATGAATAACGCCTTTATGAGGCTTACACCGGTTATGATCATCTTGGGGGTATGTTGTTTACATGAGCACAGAGAAATCAGGTTATTCATATGCCTGTACATGATGAATACTAGTAACCCCAATACTGATAACTGCATTTTATATGTGCAGGCGCTGTCAAAAACAGTGACAGGAAATGTAAGCACCAGCCTAGGCTACAGTGGCTACTACTTATTACAGTGGCGGCTGCTGGTCTTTGAAAGAGGGGAAGCTCATTTTCGGCCTACATCATAAAAATTGTCCATATATTTATACGCAAATTCTGCCCTAAGTTCCTTTTCAAGAAAATGCTCTGTGACCCTGTCGTAGGCTACCAACTAGTGTCCTCTCAAGCCAGCGGGGCTTCCCGCATGCGCGATTCATTTTCAGTCTGGTCGCGGAGGGGTTAACATCTCCTGCTCTGACTGCAGCTGGGAGGAACTGCTGTGTGAGGATATGGGCCGCCTGTGAGTGCTTTCAGATGGGGGAGGGGCCCACGGCAGCACCCACTGCTCATTGAGAAGTCTCCAAAAGTCTCCAATAACACCGCTACTCGTTTTTTTTTTTTTTTTTTTTTAAAGAGTCATTAGAGGGGTCTGAAAAGTCGCTAAGTAGGCCTATAGTGACAAACTTTGTTGCTACGGGACTGTTCGGTATTTATGGAATGGACCACCGGAGGAAAATAGGGGAGGGTAATGTCTTTTATTTATTTTTTTGTTACTTATTTTTCAGATCTCCTTTTACAGCAGTTACTTCCACTCTGAAATAATATCCTTTATAAGGGGTCATAACATTCATACACTCTTACGTATATGGTCAAGTCCACAGGAGAACGTGTCCAGAAGTACAAGGAAGAGAAGAAATAAAAAGATATTTAACAACATTGAAAATAAGCAATGTAAACAGTAAAAACATCAACTTAAAACAAAACATGGGTTGTATACAGGTTCACCTAGCAGGTATATACAAGTTTTAGTTCTAACAGTCCTCCATCACCGTCATTAATGGTGCCCATCTTTCAATTAAAAGTTCTCTCTTTAGTCTCAACGAATAAGTAATTTTTTCCATAGTGTAGATATTTCTTAAAATTGTTAGCCATTCAGCTTGGTTTGGCGACTCCTTTTTAAAGGTCCCATGGCATGAAAATTTCACTTTATGGATTTTTTTAACATTAATATGCGTTCCCCCAGCCTGGCTATGGTCCCCCAGTGACTAGAAATGGTGATAGGTGTAAACCGAGCCCTGGGTATCCTGCTCTGCCTTTGAGAAAATGAAAGCTCAGATGGGCCTCTCTCCTCCTCAATAGCTACAGACACAGAAATGGCACATCCTAAGGAAAGCTCATTGTGGGACTGGCTCTAGTGGCTGTAATTCTGCACCAAGGCTGAATTTCGGGAAAGACACTTCAGATACAGTATTAGGGGACCACTAAGGTCTATATAAAAGCATCCAAAGAGCACCATGTCATGGGACCTTTAAGCCATTTTATTGTTATCGTTTTCTTTGCTGCTACCACTAATATCTGTAATAAATACATCTTTTTCCTACTGTGTATCACAACTAGTTTCATCCCTAGAATTGCTATCAGAGGGTCTCTTAGCAGTTCAGCATTCAATAATTTATTAATAAATGCAAAAATGGATTTCCAAAAGGATGGGCATTGCCAAAAAATATGTGAGTGAGTAGCCATTGTCTCTCCACACCCCCTCCAACATTTAGGCTACTTGATTGATTCAGATTAATTTTAGCCACAATTTGTGGTGTTCTGAAAAATCTGTTATTTATCTTCCATTGAAATTCCTTCCACGAATTGCCGTTTGTGACTTTGTGAGCCTGAGTACATATCTCCAACCAAACCTCCTCACTTATTTTGAGCCGTAACTCCCTAATCCACTTGTCTTTCACATAAAATTAATTATCTTTTGTCATTGAAGCAATGACTCTATAAACATTGGTTATTGGTTTCCTCATATGTTCTCCACCTTGAATTTTTAATAGATACTGTTCTAAAAGGGAGCGCTCTATTAATCTGTTACAGTTTGGGTGTTTGAATATGAAGCTCCTTAATTTTAGATACCTGAAAAAAAATCTGTTCTCAGTTGTTCGAGTGATTTATGTTATTACTAAATAATTGGTGTACATAATGAAGGTTCAGAAGTGTCCAATTTTTTAATCCTGTATCAATTCTTAACCCTTGTGTTGTCTTCCCGTCAACCTTGATGCCTTTTTTTTTGCTTTTAAATTGTAAAGTTTTTCTTCTACACATTTCAGCGCTTATTTCTACGTCCCATATTTTCTGATATGAAACAAAAATTGAAAACGGGTCAATGTGACCCGAAGTCAACACAAGGGTTAAGGGAAGAAAATCTCTAATGTAAGTAATTGAGCTCAAAACGGAGAGATCACCTGTCAACTTAAACATTTGTTGTATTTCCTTCCAAGCTATACATGTTGTGTTCGACCATTCTCCCAAAAGATCTCTGGTGGATTTAATCCTATTAAAGGGGATCCCCGCCAAAGGCATATCAGGACTGTAACTTTTTTCCATCCTGAGCCATCTTGTACTTGTGTCATCTGATAACCACACTATCATTGCACGTAGTTGTGACGCTAACCAGTAATGCTTCAAGTTGGGTAAGCCTAAACCCCCTTTAGTTGTTGCCAGTTGTAAGACTTTATATCTGACTCTGGGTCCCCTACTCTGCCATATAAATCTTGAGATGAGACGATCTATATGACCAAAAGTAGATTTAGGTGGAGAGATTGGTAGAGTTTGAAAAAGAAAGACGAGCCTTGGGAGAACATTCATTCTAACAGCTTCCACCCTGCCTATTAAAGTAGGAGGAAGTGTAGTCCAGTGGTTCAAATCTTGCTTCATTGCAGAGGTGGGTAGTAACGAGTTACATTTACTCCGTTATCACTATACTTTTTACTTTTACTTGAGTAGATTTGTGAAGAAGAAACTGTACTCTTACTCCGCTACATTAGGCTACAATGAGCTCGTTAGTTTTCTTTTTACCTCTTTGGTATTCTACGTGTCATTGTTTTTATCCCCCGCGTACGCCTCATTTTAATGTTTTATTTTGACAAAGAGAGAGAGAGACTTCCGCTAAAGGCTCTACCACGTGACTGTGTTTCACCAATCAAACGTAGTTGTGCAGTCTCGTCTCGTCACCATACTCAAACTCAGCGGTGGGATGGGTTAGTTTACAGTCGCAGCAAAACAAAACTGACAATGTCAGAATAAGCCGTCGTCAATGCAGACACAGACGAGGAGGAACACGCCAGAGGCCAGATCAACATGTCCTGGATTTCTTTCAGTTACCCGGCTTCACCTAACCTAACCACCGCGGCCCCGCATGCTGTGTCATGATGACGGTGGTTATCAACTAGTTCAATCAACCCAGGGTTTCCCAATCCAGCGGCGCGTGGTCACATAAAAGAGGTGATGTTTGCACAACATGACCAATAGCCACATATTTTACATAAGAAGAGCAAACTATAGCTTAATTCTACATAAATACGAAGAACACAGACAGTTTTACAAGCAAAACGCAATACAGTCGCTGCTTCCTAAAACAGGAGGACGGCTGGCAAAAAAAAAAAATAGATGCGCACAACTCTTGTGCGCATCTACAGCGTCGGCTATTTTTTTTTTGGCTATCAATATCACTTCCCCATCAGTCAGGCACAATATCTGACCATAATTACACTTGTAGGCCTACTTTCCATAAACTGCCGTTGCTTTAGCCTTTTATTTCAGTTGCAACCCTGGCAGTGGAAGCGATCGTGAGAGCAAATAATATAAAAAACTCAATTCAAACCGCTGTGCGCATTACACACGGCAAATACCCATCAGGGAATGTTAACGGGGCTGTCGGTCACTAAATGTTTTTTTGTATCAGCACACCCCTCTCTTTGTGTCTCTCCCCCTCTCTCTCTCTCTCTGCACCGAGCTCCACCTGATCTTCTAAGAACGGTGAAGCTGTTATCAGTGGAGTATTGATTGGTCAGTAGGCGGTGCTTTTACACCGGTTGATCTCTGATCTCCAACTTAACTTGCTCCCGACCAGGTTAGACGTCCAGCATAAGTTACCACGGCGATTAATCCCGTTAACAAGTGATCCACCTTTGTGAATGAAAGCATGTTTACGTTAGTAAAAGTACCAAACAGCAGCTACATTACCTTGTTCTAGTTCTGCCTGCAGAGCCTGGTAAAAAAAAAGTGTAAAGGTATGGAAATTTGTGTTACTTGTGCTTATTTATTTTTTTATGTATTATTATTTTATTGATTTTATTTTTTAAGTACTTAAATTTACCTGGATTATTTTTAATTTAAGCTATTTTGTAATTAATTAATTAATTTAAATTAATTTAATTGATTGGATGAACTATAATTTGCCTAAATATGATTATTTTTGTATTTTTGTCCGTCTGATTGAATGCTTGTGTTAAAAAATAAATCAGACGTTACTCAACAGTTACTCAGTACTTGAGTAGTTTTTTCACCAAGTACTTTTTTACTCTTACTCAAGTAATTATTTTGATGACTACTTTTTACTTTTACTTGAGTCATATTATTCTGAAGTAACAGTACTTTTACTTGAGTACAATTTTTGGCTACTCTACCCACCTCTGCTTCATTGTATCTATTAATTTAATATAGTTACTTTGATTACTAAGGTCAGGGGGTATATTTATTCCCAAATACCTAATTCCCTCCCTGGGCCACCTAAATGAGAAAGCAGATTTCATCTGTGGGGAAACTAAATCTTTCATGGGGAGTGCTTCTGTCTTAGTCACATTTCTTTTGTAAACCGAGTAAAATCCAAAGGTTTCATTACATTTGGGACAGACTTTGTAGGGTCTGAGATATACACAATTACATCATCTACAGATAGCAACAACTTGTGTTCCTCTCCGCTCACCTCAATACCACTAATATCTGTGCGAGCTCGTATTAACTGTGCAAGGGGTTCTATACTGAGGGCAAAAAGGAGAGGCGAAAGAGGGTCCCCCTGCCTGCAACCCCTCCCCAACTGAAATATTTGCGAGAAACACCCGTTTACCCTTACTGATGCTTTTGGAGATGAGCATAACAGTTGTACCCATTTAACAAAGCCAGAACCTAGACCGTATTTCCTCAAAACTCTAAAAAGGAAAGGCCAGGAGACATGGTTGAATGCCTTTTCGGCGTCCAGCCTTTTCGATTTAGCATAAGACATAACATTCAGTAACCAACGAATATTATCAGACAGCTGGCGACCAGTAATAAAGCCTGTCTGGTCTGGGTGCACTAGAGTCGTAATAACCGATTTAAGTCTCTTTGTCAGTATGGAGGTCAATATTTTACAGTCAGAATTTTGAAGTGCTATGGGTCTATATGAACTGCACTCTCTAGTGTCCTTTCCCTCCTTATGAATAACCAAAAGTATTGTCTCTTTCCAGTTTGGTTGAAATTCCTCCTTTTCAAATGCATAAGCGAAATAGGGCTTATGTTGTCTACAAAGACTTTATAAAATTCGTTACAGTATCCATCTGAGCCCGGACTTTTGCTGTTTTTTTAACCCCTTGATTGTCTCCACAATTTCTTCTCTTGTAATGGGTCGATCTATAGCTTGTGAGTCTTCCTCTGATAGCTTTGGCAGGTTTATGCCCTCTAAGTAGGCATCGATTATTTTCAAATACTGTGCATGTGTCCATATTTGAGTACAGTTTTTTATAGAAAGTGGCAAAAGCTCCCAATATCTCATCCGGTTTATACAGAAAGGTTTTATTTGGGTCATTATTTTTAATTTTATGTACAACTGTACTGTTTTTTCAGTTGGAATGCTAATAATTTAATAGCCCTACTCCCATGCTCATAATAGCGCTGTTTTAAGAATCTTAAATTTTTCTCAGTATTATCTGTAAGCAAGTCTCCTAAGGCCCTCCTGGCTTCATTAAGCTGAGTTAGATCGTTTATAGATATTTGACTTTTATGTCTCAGTTCTGTTTAATTTGTTCTTCAAGTTCTTTACGTTTGGCTTCTCTCATTTTAGCTGATGCGAATGAGATTATCTTTCCCCTCAAAACTACCTTGGCCGCCTCCCACAAGATCACTGGTGACATCTCACTCGTGTCATTAAAGTGAAGGTATTGAGCCAATTCTGCCTTTATATGATCTTTAAATGCATTATCATTTAGGAGTGAAACATTTAGATGCCATAGGCTTGGGTTAGAACACCTACCTAAATCCCAAATCAAACTAACTGGGGCATGGTCACTTAATGTTATGTTATGTATTTTGCAATCCAGGACTTGTAAGAGTCATTTTTAGCGATAAAGAAATAATCAATCCTGGAATATGAGGAGTGCGGGTTTGAATAGAATGTGTAATCCCGGTCTCTTGGGTGTATATGTCTCCATGCATCGATGAGACCCAGATCCTCCGTCATTTGCTTTAGAATCCTACAGGCCCCTGAAGGCGTGGCAAATGATGGCGGGTTTTTATCCATCCTATTTGACAAAATGCAATTCAAATCGCCTCCAATCAGGATGATTCCTTTAGCTTTTTCTATAATCATTTCACAAATTTTCTTTAAAAATGTAGGATTGTTTTCATTTGGAGCATAGATATTCAGCATAGAGACAGTCACACCACAAATGGACCCGTTCACCAAAATAAATCTCCCCCTTTATCCTTAATTTCTGAATGTAAACAAAACTGCAGCGAGCTGTGCAACGATATTGCCACCACGCCTTCTCCCTGAACCATTAGATGAGAAATACACTTGGCTGGCCCATGACCTCTTATGTTTCATATGCTCAGAATCTGATAGGTGGCTTTCTTGTATAAAGGCTATTGTACATTTAAGATGTTTAAGCTCATTGAGAATTTTTTTCCTCTTCATGGGGCTATGTAAGCCCTTAACGTTATAGCTAATTACTCTTATGTTATCCATTAACGCTTACGTATGCAAACCGTTTTACACTTTGCAGTTCTATGTGACCTTGTGGCTCATTGTTATACATATCCCATGTTGTAAAATAAAAAATTTAAACGAACACTGTAACTATATACATGATAACATTCTGCATCCAAACTTCCATTTAGTAACCCATAAACATATGAGTCTTCCTTGCAGTAACATAAACAAAACAACATAATGTACTTGAGTTGACTGTGAAAAATAATTTTTTGCAAGGAAGTGAAGGATTATCCAGAACCTCCATAAAGGGGTCTGGGCCTTGACTGCAAGTTTGTTATTGCAGTCCCACATTAGATCTGTGTCCCCTCCAACCATCACAGACGTCCTGCGTTTATATCTCCCACTCATGTCGCAGGCATATTTCTTTCCCCTTTTTCCCGTCTTTTGTTTTTTAAAGTATTCTTAATCCGCCACTGGAGAAAGTTTAGTGCCATTGCCTTTACACCCATGAAGTCATCATCCAACAAGACAGAAACCAAGTCCCACCATATTACCTCTCTCTTTCCCTTCTGTGTGTTCACATAACTTATCAGCTGTTGAGGGACTTTGATTTGAGTTTACAATGTTAAAAAAGAAGCAGAAATCTGAATTTAGGCCTTTATTACATAAGCTTTATCATTTTAGAAAAAGATGAACTAATACTGATAAAAGCTTGATAAACAATCCTATATACATGTAACAGGTGAATTTATAACACCATTATTCCTGCTTACAGTTAATTATTTTACAATCTACAGAGGTTTTATCTCAAGTGTTATAAAACTTTATTTCCCAAATTCCAAGTTCAGCTTGACACCTCAGACCTTTGAACCTGAAGATCTTTATTTATGTAAAACACATTTTACTGTTGAACATCATGATTATGTAAAGTGTAAAAAAATCGAAAAATCAAAGTCCATCAAAAGTCATTGTTCCCGGGTATATTCAGTCGACTGTTAAGATGATAATTAATGCAGGTGTGACATATTTTATTCACTTTTACATTTTTGTTACTGATGAAAAAAAAAAGTAATATTAATATTTTGTCTTGACAAGAATCCATTGCGTGGTGTCCGACTCATTCAGTGACTTATCTTTAGAATAGTTTAAACAATCTATAAAATCATGGCAGCAACATAGTGCAGAGAGAGGGGAAGGTCCAGGGTCGAGATCAGCATCAAACATCCATCCTGCAGAAACTGAATACAGACCAGGATCTGGTAGTTGATCACTGACGTCCCCATGTGAGAAGAGGAAGCATGTTTCTATTGAAGAACAGAATATCACACAACGTTCAGCCTCCTGGACTCGAAATAAACCAAATCAATGAAGTTCCTTCTTCCTTTCAGAAAGACTTTTCAACATCTAGACTTTGACCTCTTCCTCCTCTTCAGAAAAGGCATATGGTGTTTTGCGGCTTTGGGACAAAGCAGGAGAGGGGGTGTCGTTGCCCATCCTGGTTCCCTTTGTGAAGGAGCCTCCACCATAATGACGAGACAGCACGTCAGCCGCCCTCTGGAACCGTTCTGCCTCCATCGCCGGCTCCGCTCTCTGAGGAGACCCAGTGCACACATCTGGAGTCCTCAGTGACCCCCTCTCTCCTCTTTTGGAAGGGTTGTTTTTTTTTTTTTTCTGGACAGTCAGATGCAGCAGCTCTGATCTCATGGAAGGCTCGGTTAAAAGAGCATGTTGGTGCTCTGCTTACTCTTTTCCTGCAGATTTCGTCATGAGGGAGGAGGCAGAGGCTACAGGATGAGTGGTGGTGTTGAGGAGGCGCAGTGACCAGTGCTGTGAGATAGAATGGGGCTAAAAAAATACTTGAACCAGAATAATCTCAATGTAGTAGTTGGATTTTAGAGTGACATTGTTGAATTTAAAGTTATGTTTTTGCTACATTTTCAACTTTAAGTCACTTTGCAAAGTATAAACCTCAGACAACACTCAGAGGGAAATCCAGTTTCTCTTTGAGATATTAGCTACAATCACAATTATTTAATTTTGAGTAAATCTGAAAAGTCCCCATACCTCAACACAATACATGCAATACTGTGTTAGTGTGACTGTTTTTACTCACATCATTCACTGTTCATAGAGCAGCTCCAGGATAGAAGACATCATCACTACAGTCGTTCTCTCTCGGTCAGTTTAACGGAATTACAAAAATCAAATCAACCTTGACCAGGACAGCATTATTGGAATCAAATATGTTGATAGAATGGACTTGACAGTGCTCAAAATGCAAATGCAAATGTTTGGAAATGCATTTTTGTAGCTTTCGACTGCTATGGGATCGATGTCACTGATATGGTACTCTCTGATTTTCTGCTCTCGGACCACAAGCCCATTCTATTTTCACTGCCTCTTCCGGAGCTCTCTCAACCCATTATCACACCTGTTATGTCGCGGTGCTACTCTCCTCAGTTCAGCACAAACTTTGACTTGTGCTTTACTGATCTATGCTCACATTTACACTTGGATCAACCATTATCTGACCTGGATGCAGATCAACATCTTAGCCTCCTTAACTCTGCCTGGCTTAAGGTAGCCAATGTGACTGCTCCTCTCAAGCCTTACAAATCAAAACCAAAATCTGTTCTTTGGCAAAACTCTGACACTCGCCACCAAAGACAAATTTGCAGAAAGGCCGAACGCAAATGGAAACGGGATAGGTTAACTGTCTCCTTCGAAATGTTCAAAGACTCTCTTACAGCATATCAGAATGCTGCTAAGTTAGCTAAAGCTGCATACTTTTCGAATTTAATTGAATCTAATCATTCTAATCCAAAGGTCCTGTTTTCAGTCCTTCAGTCTGTTGTAAATCCACCTGTTAAATTGTCTGTTGCCTCAAATGATCTATGTGAAGACTTCCAGAGATTTTTTTCTGACAAAATCACTAAATTACGACTTAGTGTCAGTTCGAGTCTAACTCTCCCCCCAATTATGTCCATTGCTGCTGGCGTTTGGGAGGTTTTTGAGCCTATCAACCTCCAGACACTGAAAGATGTGAGCATTAAGCTAAAACCTTCATTTTGCCCTAATGATATCATTCAGCCGAGATTTCTCAAATTAATCATTGACTCCGTGGGTCCAGGCATGGTATCTCTCATGAACAAGTGCCTTAACACGGGTTCTGTTCCAGCCGATTTTAAAGTGGCTACGGTCACTCCCCTACTCAAGAAGCCTTCACTGGATCCTCTTGTTTTAAATAATTACCGGCCCATTTCAGTCTTACCTTTCGTTTCTAAATTGTTGGAGAATATTGTGTTGGACCAACTTCAACGCTTCTTGTCTAACAACTGTATTTATGAGGTTTTTCAATCTGGGTTTAGGACTGCACACAGCACTGAGTCCGCTCTCCTGCGAGTGCTAAATGACGTTTACATTTCTACTGATTCTGGAGATACTGTTGTTCTAGCTCTCCTAGATCTTTCGGCAGCGTTTGACACCATTGACCACCCTACTCTGTTAGCTAGACTTGAGACCTGGGTAGGCCTCAAAGCCTCAGTTCTGAATTGGATCCAGTCTTACCTTACTGATAGAAGGTTCTCAGTAAAGATGGGCAACTTCTCCAGCTCTATGGCACCTTTGTCCTGTGGTCTTCCACAGGGCTCCATTTTGGCTCCCTCTCTATTTTCTCTTTATATGCTGCCCTTGGTCGCTATTTTAAGGAAATATGATGTATCATTTCATTTTTATGCGGATGACACTCAAATTTACATGCCAATCAGTAGAAATAACCCAGCCGCGTTAAACTCCCTCCTGCTTTGCTTAGAGGAGGTGAAGGCGTGGCTGGCTCAAAATTTCCTCTATTTAAATGACGATAAGACCGAGGTCATTGTTTTTAGCCTGAGTGAAAGGTCCCAGTCTACAAGCCTAGACTTGGGGAGTCTTTCTGCTTTTAATTCTACAGGAGTGCGGAACCTGGGTGTTCTTGTGGACCAGTCGTTAAAATTTGACAAACTTGTTTCATCGGTAATCAGCTCCAGTTTCTTCCAACTACGCCTATTGTCTAAAATCAAAGGCTTTCTCACCACGAGAACTCTGGAAATGGCTGTTCATGCGTTCATCACGTGCCGGCTAGATTACTGCAACTAACTTTACTGTGGTATATCTAGCTCTCAAATTGCCCGTCTTCAGTTACTTCAAAATGCTGCAGCCAGACTTATTTTTAACTGTCGCAAATATGACCATATCACCGATATCCTCAAATCTCTACACTGGTTGCCCGTTCGACAGAGAATAGATTTCAAAATCCTGCTCTTTGTCTTCAAATCTCTACATAACTTAGCTCCCGTTTACCTATCCGAACTCATTCATCCGTACACTCCTACCAGAAGCCTAAGATCACACGACCAGGTTCTGCTGGTAGCCCCTCGTGCCAGACTAAAGCGGAGAGGGGAGCGCGCTTTTGCGGTGGCAGGGCCTCGTCTGTGGAACAGCCTGCCTCTAGAGATTAGAACGGCCCCCAACCTCGCTATCTTCAAGTCGTTGGTAAAAACCTACCTATTCTCATTAGCATATTGATTTCCTATTTGAGTTGTCCTTTTGTATATTTGAATCAGTGTTTTAAGGTTGCTCTTAGCCTTGTTGTTTTTACCATGTGTTTTACGCTCTGTCTTGCTGATTTTATGTTTTTTTTTTATTTTATGCTAGCTCTGTGAAGCACTTAGGTCTGTCTAGCGGCTGTCGAAATGTGCTATATAAATAAATGAACTTGAACTTGAACTAATTTAAGTCTGGAAATGTAATCTCTTCACCACAGGGGGGCAGTATCTAACAATCAAGTAACCCACTGCTGAAACTTCCCTGGAGAGAAGGACTGAGTTTTCTGTCTCCTGGACTGACTTAAATCGACTTAAATGGACAGTTTACCCAAAATAAAAAAATAGTTTTCCTCTAACTTGGCGGATATCTCTGACACTGGGAAACTTACAAAAAGGCCTGAAGCTGGAACGTGTTAATAAAGTTGTTCTTTATACTACAAGTGTTTCTGGAGTTTTCTCCTTTTTTCCTTTCTCCATGCACCTTGGAAGTGGGAGAAGTTGTGTCAGAAATCTCAACTCTGCGTCTACAGTCTGGTAAAGAGTGAATGATGTTCAGTTAAAAAAATGTTTGAATCGTTAAATTGTGAAGAATAAAACCTGTATAGCACATTGTGAAAAATTCTAATTATTATGATATGCCCTAATGAATAGCCAATTGGCCCAGTATACCTAGTTTAAAATGCTCCTTTAAAATGTGTGACAAACGTATGTAAAGAAGTGAGAGCACATGAAAAGAGAAATGGAAACAATGACAAAGATGTAAAACCTACTGATGACAATTAGCTCCCATCATTCTTTGGTTCACTGACTCTATACCAGCTCCACATCACTCAGTTTGGGCAAATTCCTTAAAAATGTTGTCTAGGGAGTGGCCTGCTGTGGCATGGGCCACCCCTGAAATCTGATTGGCCTATTTATTGGCATTATCCTAAACTATGATATTTTGTTTTTGTATTGAAGAAGTTTTGAGCAAATTCAACAATGTAAAAAGTAAGATACTGTAATGTTAGTAATTAATTTAGATATGAGTGGTGGAGACAGAAATTGGTAAATAAATGGTAAAGAAATAAGTTCCTCATTGTTTGCATCAGACCACAGAACAGATGACTGAAAGAATGCCTTCTTAAATGATGCTTACAGAGGAATGTACACGTTGTGACAGTTAAATACCAACCTCTCCTAAATACCATCTCAGAGCAGGTGCAGACTACTTGTTTTCTTCTTTGCATGTTTTATTTCATTTCTACTTTTGTAGCCAAATGCATCATACATACAGTATGTATCAGACTCTACAGTGTAAAGGTCAAATTGGTTTTCCTTCATTTTCTGAAGAGCACGAGTTACATAACTTTATTAATTTGTAATGAATCACATGTTGGTGGCAAAATCTCAAATTTGTCCAAGCTAATAATTTATGTTTCTTACTGTAGTCCTAGTAACTTCTAATAGCTATTTTTGCAATTACAAGTTGTTGCATTTCTTTCCCAGTTTTATTTGTAGTTTAGCAATGCTGGTGATTAGTCTGGAGAGTCAAACAGAGAAAGGAGAAGAGGAAGAACCTGGCTTCCTATCTCACACACCTGCCCACGGTATTCTCTCACATTTTCTATATTTTACCACTGCTTATATTATATTATAATACAGTCAGATTGAATACCTCATATGAGCTGAGGTAGATCTAATGATACTATGAAACACTTCCTAATTGTAAAAAGAAAATGGCATTGGATCGCATGCAGTTTAAAAACCCTAAACAGTAAGAGATCCAGGCTTTTTCTAAATATGTATAGTAAATATTTTTTATTTTCATTATGACCCATTATGCACATTGATAACATACAAGTTAAACTAAACAACATATTTTTTAATTGATATATAAATGATTTATAATTCTGGATTATATTAGAAGAGTTTAGGTAGAGCAGAAGTGTAATTAAATAAAATAACAAAACTCATATTAATGTGGATATAATAAGAGATTGGTTAAAATGAGATTAGTGTGACATAGATGAACACTTCAAATACTTCAGAAACATAAATCATCCTTTAACAATTATTGCTGATATATTCCTTTACATAAACATTCAAATTCAAAAGTAGAAAGTTCCAGCATACAAAATACAAAACAATATTAGTATGCTGTGGTTTCAGATGAGATTTTTAGAAAACACATGGCATACATTCCTTACTGGATAAACATTCAAGAATTTCTAAAAACACATCTTTCCATATTGTTGAACTTCAGAACTTCAAATTGAATGTTTTTTGATTTAACATAACAGTTTGATTAATATTCTCTCCCTCTCTAAAAACAATTAAAATATAAATCTAGGAAATTGATACACAGAAGTGATAACGTGTACGTTGTTATATATTCTTTTATATCCAATCAATTCCCCACCTCAATTATTAAACAAAAACTACATCCAAAAGAGTAAAAATATGTAACAACAAAAAGAAGAAAAAAAAGTTCAAATAAAAAAAGTAATTCTTACATAATATCTGACAATGTTTTCTTGAAATAAAGTTTCATATAATTGAACTGCCACATCCAGTTTTTGTGCATCCTGTAAAATAATAACGCAATAGGAGTCACTTTCAATCAAACAGAGACCCATTTGGCCCATTTGACCCATTTGTCTTTGTCTTGTCTAATTTCCCTGTTAACCTATTATTACTTAGAAACACATATCCTAAACTTACATATTGTTTTGTCCCTTTACTTAAATAAGCATTTATCTGTAAACGCTGATTTGTTCTTCTTTGATTTGTAAATAACTATCATGGTTTTTAGTAGGGTCTTGGTTGTTTAAACTCACTCACAGGTTGAACATTTCATCCAGACTTTTAATAGCTTCTTCTTTAGAGTGTGTTTTCCACTCACTGGGAATTTCACCATCGTCCTGGAATGTTTTGTTATAATATTGTTCCAGCTTGTTCTGAAATCGACACACAAACCATGTCCAATATTTCATCTTAGACTCATCAGGGGTGATTCTCCAGTTAGCATACCGTGGGCCAGCAGTTCGGTACTGTTTAAAGGGAATGAGTTTTTCTGGATCTTGATCAGGGTAAAAACTTCCATCACTCACAACATCTGTTGTGCAGAAATCAACACTCAGTATCTCTGTGTTTCTGTAGTGAAAACCATTGACTGCAGCAGATCGATGAAAGGGCACGCTGTGGTCATCAGGACTGTGATCTTCCAATGTGTTGGTACAAACAGCTGCACAGAATGGACACGTTACCTAGCAACAGTTACACAGCTGATCGATGAGGATTTGATCAGGCTTCATCCTGAATTCCTCCATCTTATCCAGTGAGAGGCTGCTCACTTCCTTTATGACAGATACAAGGCCTTTCTCTGTCTCCTCTTTTAGAAAGTCAAAATTATTTATGTCACTAAAGTTTTGACAACAGATGGTGTTGAATGTTAGCTGATCTTTTAACAAACTGGATAGAAAATCTGGTCTCCTCATAATGCTCATTAAACACCAATGACTTTATGAAGGCTCTGTTTATTATAGTAAAAGAAAATAACACTTTTTTTTTACACAGACTGATATTTCTGTTAGTATTTATAGATATCAATATATTGTAGCAATAACAGGAGTCTAATTAAGCAAACAACAAAAACCCAATATGGTAGTAGTAGGAGTGATAAGTAGCAGTAAAAATATCATTTAAAATTAGATGTAGAAGTATAAAATAGTTGAATATTCCAAGTACTTAGGAAACATAAAGCATCGTTCATCAACATCTTGGAGAAAAACAAACAAAATACAAAACAAAATAAAAAACTAAATATGAAGATAAATGTTTGTGTAAAAACAATTTTCAGAAGTTGGACAACAGCTAAAAAGGTGGACAAAAATGAAAAGGATTTCATTCTCTTTTACACTATCATCATCTTCTCACAGCTCTTTCCCTTTTATGTAGAAGTCTCACTTACAAGTTTCTTGTATTTTTATAATCAATAACACTTCATCAAACAATTGTCGTGGAAGTTTTCCTATGAAGCGTTTAGAAATATTCATGATGAAATCAAAACGAATAACGACCGTTTTAGAATTAAACCAAAGTTTGGTCTTTGAGTATTTATTTACATTTGCAAATGGAGAAAACACAGTTTCAAAGGTACACGCAGCACAACTGAAAATGTCTTCCTAACCTAAAGTCTAAACATCTAAACATCATATAGTGAAGAAACTCCGTTAAGCCACCCCTCTTCAAATATCTTTAGCATGCTGCCACTTTTCTAAAAAATACCATAGACAGTCAGATGATTTTACAACCTTCCATTCTGCTCCTGTGTCTCCTACATTAGACTAAACAGCAGTTTATCTCAGGAGGCAGAAGGAGACACGGTTCAGACAGTTCTATGGCCTTCTTCACTTTATCAGTTAAAACAAATGAGGAGCTGGAGTTCCTTAAAGAAAAAACTCTACTAGGCTGAAAGTTCACGGTTGCCAACTATTTCATTTGGAGCCTTTTGAATCTACACATGAAGAAGCTAAATCTTGTGGCGTTTTAAAACAATCATTAAACTAAATGGTTAATATCATTAAACAAATGGTTAAAATAAAATTTGCCACCACAGTTCACCCTTTTGATTACAAAATAATCACAAAAATAAATTTTACTTTTAAAGATTCAACCCTATGGATATTCATGTCTATTTCACTTACATGTTAAATGGAAAGGAAAAAAAAAAACCTCTTTTAAATAGTAGCAAGCATTCACGTCAAAGAATAAAACAAAATGAATCAATCTCCCACAGTATCAGAGACGGTGTCCAAACATTATTATCATATTCAGAAAGACGAAATACGTCAGAAGGCTCAATCATATTTACCATAAGAATGAAGTGAACCCTTTTTCTTGATTAGGGTAACGACATAGCAAACAAAACAAAAAAAACTAATTTAAAGACCAAACATAATCTGCTAAAAACCCTAGATCTGAATGTCACTGGTTAATGTCACATCAGACTACTGCCTTATAAGTTGTGTAAAGAATGTGTTATGTATTTAAACATTAAATTAACCTGGTGTGAAGTGTGAACATTTACTAATTTCATATCTACCAATGCGTATGTCCATTGACAACCCATGGATACACCCCAAGTACTCCAAACCCATATGGCGAAGACAAATTTTCCATAAAGCTGATAATTAAATTATCCAATGCCATCAAATGCTTCCCTCCTTTGGTTATTTTAATGTAAATCAATTGAAGCACGCTCAGTGCAATTATCAAAGCTCTCACAGAGTGAAAGTTGAGAAGAATCAGAATCAAACTGACCCCCCCTCGTCTCTAACATCATTAAGTGCTGTAAGAGCACAAATACAATTCAGTTATTCTATGTGTGTGGTTTCACTGGAAATAGCTTATTTCTGTGAGCGAAGAAATACTGAACAAACATAACAAAAATCATTATAACCTACATCACGCATACATTTCTTAACTAAACCTAAGTCATACTTTAGTAGAAAATGCATCTATTAGATAATCTTTCAAAAGTCTTAGTCCAATGTGGTGTTTATAACGTGGAAAGTGAAATTACTTCAATGTAATAAAAGATCCACAAGGAACTTTTCCTAAGTTCTAAAGCACACAACAAAAATGGCCTAGGTCTTTATACTTAACTTTGTTCAATATTCACAATATTGCTGTTTAGGAATAATTTACTTTCTTTCATCAATAATCTATCAGTTGAGTTTGTGTGGTCATGAGGAACCACATAAAGTACAAAACCCCAATTAGCCCCAATTTAGTAGCATTAGATACCACACCTACCATCCCAGTATATTGTTATTGGAACACAAGAGTGGACGTAAGTTAATCATTACAGTAATATTAGCTCTGTACTAGTACTTATTGTATTCCAACCACCATTTTCTCCTTGACATGGAAAGCAGTGAACGCATCACTCGTCTTTCTCTCCATGCTCTTCACTAGTGTGTTGGTGTATGTAAATGTTGGGAGAAATGGTTACACGTGATTTATCATACTTTTCTCTCATCAAAAATAAAATGCAAAAACCATAAATGCAATAGAAAATCATAAATGCAGTAAGAAAGAATAAACACACTACAAATTTGGAAAGCCCCCATGTTCTTCTTGAAGGGTACCTTATTTCAGTCCTTTTCTGTCCATCTGCTCCATGTGTGTGTGTTCAGAGCACTCTGCTCTGAAAGTGTGTGTGTTTATCTCAGAGGAATGTCAACAGTTCCTCAAAAGAATGTGCAGTGAGTGTGTGTGTGTGTCTCCTCTTCTGGCTGTCCTCTCTCAAAGAAAGAAGGATTTCTCCAGGGTACATATAAACACCCTTATTCTTTTTGTAATTGATGGCATCATTAATTAAAAACTCAATGTATTTCTCACAAAGGTGTGTCAAGGTGTACAGCTTACCATCACCCAGAACTATAAAACGATATTTACTGTCTTTTCTACCGGAACTCTGAGAAAAGAAAAACGTTAGACAAAACAACAGAGAAACACAACATTCATAATAAAAATGATTCTTCTTATTTATGTTACTTGAGAAAATAAGTGTACGTGCTGGAGAATCTAAACATGGAACTATAACCCCATCCGTCAATAAAAACACGGTCGGATTTCTGTCGATTACTTCCTGTTTTAGCGGGTACTGATGTTTCTGGGGCCTGTAGTCCGAACGCAGCTTGATGACTACAGGTTGACCATTTGTCTATCAATCCACGTCACATTTGTGTGTTTTGCCCAGAGATAACGCTGTACCTGAGACAAAAAGTGGTGAAACATCAGTAGATAAAATGTTGTTTTTACCGTGTGAATATGCATCTGTTTGTAGTCACACGTTCACTGAATAACTGAACACTGTGAATACAGCACATACGGTTGTTATATGGGTTTTCTATAGTCTCCTGTCGATGGAGACAAATAAACACATTATCAATAGTGTCAGTCCAGTCGGTCAATTTTTACAAATAGTCACAAGGTGTCCTGGGTCTGTCTCCTCTTCTGATGGAGACAAAGAAACATGAATGTGAGCTTTTGAGTTAGAATTTCTGAAAAACTTCTGTAGTTTATCACTCAAGGTAACAGCCACTGGACATGCGTATATGCCTGTAGACAAAAGAAAACTCATGCTCGTCCTTTGATTTGTTAAAAAAACACTTTTCAACGTAATCTTCATCAGGGTCAAAAGGTGACAAAAGGAATGCATGTAATATTTGTGATTCCTTAAACTTAACTACAGGTGTCCCAATTTGTTTTACCGTAATCAGGAGATTAACAGACTGACATGGTACGTGTTCCATTATAATTTGTAAACAAATGCATACTTTTAGGCTGCAACAAAAATATGTCAGCCAAAGAGTGATTTTTAACAGTCGCACAACTTTAAAGCCAGTGGACAGACCCGTGGGTGAAAAGAATGGCTTCAATTTCAAATAGACATTTTCAAATGCAATCTGCATAACAAATTTTCAGGACACTCAGATGAAAGGGAAAAAAACGAAACAATGAACATTTTCCTTTCTTATCTAGTTCAGGATCCTAAGGATCTGAATATACATAAACCATAATAATTGGTGAACTTCTCTGAGATAACCATTCTTCTATCCATTTCTCTAAAGAAAAAACTAGTTTACCAGAGAGCTTCTGATTTGAAGAACAAAACTTCACTAAACCCAAATTATTGCTCCTGAATCAACTAAAAATCCAATTTTCTTCCCTTGTATAATTAACACCATGCTAGGCAATTTGTATACACACCAGACAAACACATTGAATACTTGGACATATTTTCCAAAAGTTATTTCTGTTAACCGTGCTGTTTTTGCGTCTAATTTGATCTGTCTATCGTGTGGGGAGTGTTTGTAGCGTGCAAAAAGCATGTCTTCATTGCAAGCATGTGTATTTACGTGTCTGTCTGTATGAACTGTTTTTAGGGATCCGGCAGTCCCAGCATCGGGGAAGACTGCAGAGACAGTTTCATATTCAAGAACGCTTCAATAGCTTTGGCAGCAAAAGTCTTACCGTGACATCAGGAACGTGTACAGACATTCTAGGTGACCGGCTCAAGTAAAATCTAATTGTTAAGACTAAACTGAACAAGCTGCTATTCTGTTCATTTTACATGAAAACAGCACTGCACCAAAAAAACTTTTCATGAGGGATAAAAAGCAGATGCAGCCTTGAGTGATGTATTGGTTGTCAGGTTTCATGCAGTCAGAGGCAGGGCTGATTACAGACGCCGCCTCAGTGAGGTCATTTTAGCCACACTGTGATTAACGTGGTTACGTCAGTTGAACATTAGGAGAAATTCTCAATCCGTCAGGTGTTGAGGTTAAACCTTAAATCACTACCTAAACCAAATAAGTGGAACCTTGATACACCAAGAATTGTTTTTCCCATGTACAGGAGAGAGGAACAGAGAATTGTTCTCTTACTGTTTGATCTGTAAACCCAATTGACCAAATAGAATGACCAAATAATCTTCAGTGTCAAATCTATAGCTCTAATAATCAAGTTATGTGAGTGGAACCCCTTTAACTTTACACTCAGTAGTAGGCATCTTCTTCTAGGTTTCAGAAGATAAGTAAGGGTTAATGGTTTAACTGAATTGATTATTTTTCAGAACTTTCTAACCTATCAATTGTCCCTAATAGCAAAAACAAAAACAGTGTATCAGTGCAAAGCATTTCTTCATTGCATGAAGCGAGTGTGTGTGTGTGTAGTAGCACTACCTTCCTCATCAGCTGTTGGACTCAGTCAAACAGAGGCACAGTCGTTGTTCTTTGTCTGAGCTGTTTTTTGCTTTTTCTTCAGGCAGTTACATACCCAATGTCCAAAGTCCTTGCAGTACCAACACTGGTCTGGGTTGTAGGGCTCACCATTTTGCCCACGGTACCCGCCTTGGCCTCTCTCTGGCTCGACCACGTCCTTTGTGGGAGCGGCCTTTTTCGGGTCCGCGCTCCATATGTTGCCCACCAGCCTGTTGCAACATGCAGACAAACGCTTCAAACATGGTTTTCTCACGTACTCTCTGGTCTTTCCACCCGATGCAGGTGTGACGGATGCTGTTGGTCCTGTCGGATTGTTGAGTCTGTGTCCTCTTCGTCCCTCCATTTCTCCAGCTTGTCTTCCTGATTTTTAGAGAAAGCTCAGAAATGGGCTTTGGTTAGAACTGATCAGGAGGTTATTAGTGCATGTATGTTTGCATTCTTTCCCTAGATCACTGTTTTATCTATATTTTAAAACACTCTTTGTTTTTCCTGTACTCGAAATCCTCTGTCTTAATTATTGATTTTCCCATTAATTTTCTTTCTACTTCTTCTAAAATTTTGCTTTAACATTTTCAGTGTCTTTGTACACAAAGATCCGTTTCTCGGAAAGCCAAAACTTTTTGACCAGTATCCTATGACAGACATCGGAAACATTCCAAAATGTTGGTCCATATTTCTGACACATCTCACCACAGTGGGTCCAGATGCATTGCTCGGCCGGGAGGGTTTCGTTCCCCTTTATTGACAGAAACTTTATTGTATACTATTACTTTTTTGATGTGATCGTCACCACAAAACTTAGTTCTTTTTTCGGCAAACCTTGCAAAACCCGGTGCGACCCTGCAGTGAAAATCTCTTAAATAGTAAACTATTTTATTTATACTGCAGTCCGCCTCTTAATCATGAACCGTGCTAATAGTTTCGTAGATTAATTTGTTGGGCTTCTCTGCCTAATCTAGTTAATCCTTCGATTAACTTTTGACCAGCCCTACGTCTGTCTTTTCTGTCAATCAGTTGTCCCGCCAGCATCAGAAATATGTCTGTGTCTGCCAAAAGATGTCATTCATAACCTCAGGTATATCTTTGTTACCCAAAATGACCCACAACACATATCAAATTACTCACTTCCCAAAAGTCAGAATTAGTTTCATTTATTCTCTTTAGTTAAGAGAATTACACCAATTATTCATTACTCAATTCGTTTAGCAACGGTTGCTTGTTTAGAATGTTTGTTCAAAACCTTGAATTCACAATCCAATTGTAATTAATCAATTTTATCTTACCGTGCTGCTTGAAATCTCTTCCTGTTCGTTTTTAACGGAGTGGAAAACAGTCAAGAGCGCTCCGCGGTTCTAACCCTCTTCTCTCTGAAAAACCTTTTTAAAGGTTTAGAGGTATGAGGCAGGTGATTTTTGATCCCTGGATAGCCAGTCATCAGCGACGACACGAATCTTTTCTCTGTTAATTCATCCGCTGCCGGACAACGCGCCAAACTGTCGTGGAAGTTTTCCTTGAAGCAGCAGAGTTAGTGATATTCATGATAAAATCAAAACGAACGACTGTTTGAGAATTAAACCAAAGTTTGGTCTTTGAGTATTTATTTACATTTGCAAATGGAGAAAACACAGTTTCAAAGGTGCTACACGCAACTGACAAAATGTCTTTCTAACCTAAAGTCTAAACATCCTAGCCCAGTCTCACTGAAAGCGCGCTAAATACCACCGCCAGACAGCAAACAGTCATTGAAACTATGTTAAATCAACATTCCGTTGTCAACATTAAGTCATTGAAACAACATCAAATTCTGATGTTGATTCAACATCATTTTGCACCCTGTTTTAATATTGAAACAACGTTGAAATCCTGTCCATAGATCAACGGAATTTCAATGGTATTTCAATTATCAGGAATATTGAAACAATGTTGAAATTTCAACTGAACTAAGGATCAACGTGATTTCAATGGAATTTCAATCATTATTAAGCCATAGAAAAGTATTGCTAGGCATACAAAAATGTAATGCCCTAAATTAAATAGCCTATAATGAATATCCTGCTTTATCTACAGCCAGGATGTTAAAAAGTGATGGAACATTTGAAAGCTTTTATGCCTATAGCCTAGCCTAAAACACAGACCACACCACACTGTTTAAGGTAAAAACAAATTCATTTTATTAGCCTCTTATTTCATTATTTGTCCTCTTTAGCATAGTTACAGTTCATGGTCCTCTGACGTCTGACTGCTTTGTCGTCCAGTCCATCCTGCCCGGTCTGGACGATAGCGCAGCAACTGTTGCACAGCCTGGGCAAAAGTAAATTGGGTGACGCTGGCTGTCCCCATCTGCTGTGTATGAGCATCTAAAACAGAAAATACAACCACAATGCAAACAAATTAGCCTTTAAGTTAAACAGAACACCCACATATATACACACTTGGAAACAAATTCACTAGTCCTAGTATTTTTCAATGATCGGATATAAGGCAATTTGTCCAGTGTTGTAGTCTAGCCTATCATGTTTTCCCTACATTCAAATCACTTTTCAAAATCGAAGGGTTACCCTTTTACTTGCTTCAGTCCCTCCGGCAGGTGATCTCTTTTTCATCCCTCTCCGCCTGGCATTTTCCTCTCTACAAACACATTACAACACAATTAGAGCAACAAATACTGTCACATCCTTGCCAAACATCAGTTCAAAATGGATATTTAGGCTAAGGCTAGCGCTAGCTAACGTTAGCTAGCATTAGCTAACATGACCGAATTCTAAAAGTTGTCCTCAGCAAAACCCAAAAGCTATAATGCAACTAAAAATGGAAATTCAGTCATATCCAATAATTTCCTTGCCAAAACATTTCCAACTTCATCTGTACCATGTTCTAAGACTGTTACTGCTAGCTAACGCTAACGAATGTTAGCTAACGCTAGCTAACATTAGCTGTTTTTAAAAGTTGTCTGATGCAGAATCCAAAAGCATAATGGACACTAACCATCATGTTAACGAGTAACAGTATTTGATTTAGCTAGTACAATTCATTCATATCGAACATTACATATTAAGCAAGCTTACCTGATCGTATTCGCCCCAAGAGTCCAGAAATGAGATGTGTCCGGTGCAGTACGTTGGTCTACCACCCGATGATCTCCCGGTCAACCAAAAATCAATGACTTTTCAATCATATTTCCCGGTCAACTATATATCAATGCATTTTCAATCATATTTCCCGGTCAACTATATATCAATGCATTTTCAATCATATTTCCCTGTCAACTATAAATCAATGCATTTTCAATCATATTTCCCGGTCAACTATAAATCAATGCATTTTCAATCATATTTCCCGGTCAACTATATATCAATGCATTTTCAATCATATTTCCCGGTCAACTATATATCAATGCATTTTCAATCATATTTCCCGGTCAACTATATATCAATGCATTTTCAATCATATTTCCCGGTCAACTATATTTCGATGGCTTTTCAACAACAGGTCGTTTCCCGGTCAACTATAAATCAATGACTTTTCAACACATTGGCAATATCGCCCGATAAACCAAATATCAATGCTTAATCAATCATAAAGATAACTACAGATCAATGTTGTTCCAATGTTGTTGCCATCAACATTAATAACGTCAGGTTTCATCGATATTGTAATGGTGATTCAACATTTATTTTGCATTGAAATTTCAATATCAACCATAATGATGATTCCGATGGAAAATCAATATTTATTCAATGTTGGGTTGCTGTCTGGGACGGGTTTCCACCTGTGAAATACGTGCAATGTGTACGCTGAATTGAAATTGTCGCAAGACAGCAGATACGCAGAGCGTCCAATTACAGTAATGGAAACCACTGCGTTTATAGTATGAAGGGACACAGGACTTTCACCCAGGAGACCGGGGTTCGTCCCGTGTTTCGCGATTTTAGGCCGTTTATTAGCGTGTTTATGTGGCGGTGCGTATGACTTTATAGTGTTTTTTTGTTAAGCCTTTCCCAATGTTTCTTTCCTAAACCCAACCGTTTATTAGTGTGTTTTTGTGATTTTCTTGTGTTATTAAAGCCTTTCCCCTGCATTCTTTCTCTAAACCCAACCATATCTATATTTTTGTGTGTGATGCTGTTCTCGCGATAACACACAACGTAGACGCTGAAGCGCGTATGCATATAAACGCACCGGTCCCCATGACTTCAATTGGGGCTTCGGTCTGTAATGCACGTAGAAATTTCACTACGCACACATTGCACGGTAGAAACCCGTGTTGTTTATTGCTCGAGTGAGATCGGGTATGAAACATCCACACATCATATAGTGAAGAAACTCTGTTAAGCCACCCCTCTAAATGTATTCTTTAGTATGGCCATAGTTGAAAAGAGGACATCATGAAAAGTCAAACCATTGTCTCACCTTGCACTCTGCTCTTGTTCTTTTCATTAGCCTAAACAACAGTTTATCTCAGGAGACAGAAACTCACGTAGTTCTTACTGCGTAAACAGTCATCGGCCTTCTCCACTTCTATCTAAGCAAAGACAACAATGTGAGAAGGTTCAGGCTAGTAGAACTAAATAATTCTACTGGGCTATAGTTCACGGTTGCCAACTATTTCACTTTGGAGCCTTTTGAATCTACACACGAAGAAGCTAAATCTTGTGTGCGTTATAAAACAATCAAGCCAATGGTTAATATCATTAAACAAATGGTTAATATCATTAAACAAATGGTTAAAATAAAATTTGCCACCACAATGCTTACAGAGGAATGTACACGTGGACAGTTAAATACCAACCTCCTAAATACCATCTCAGAGCAGGTGCAGACTACTTGTTTTCTCTTTGCATGTTTTATTTCATTTCTACTTTTGCGACAAATACATCATACATTCAGTATGTATCAGACTCTACCGTGAAAGGTCAAATTGGTTTTCCTTTATTTTCTGAAGAGCACAAGTTACATAACTTTCTTAATTTGTAATGAATCACATGTTGGTGGCAAAATCTCATATTTGTCCAATCTAATAATTTATGTTTCTTACTGTAGTCCTAATAACTTCTAATTACTATTTTTGCAATTACAAGTTGTTGCATTTATTTTCCAGTTTTATTTGTAGTTTAACAATGCTGGTGATTAGTCTGGAGAGTCAACCAGAGAAAGGAGAAGAGGAAGAACCTGGCTTCCTATCTCACACACCTGCCCACGGTATTCTCTCACATTTTCTATATTTTACCAATGCTTATATTATATTATAATACAGTCAAAGTGAATACCCCATATCAGCTGAGGTAGATCTAATGACACTATGAAACACTTCCTAATTGTAAAAGAAAAGGCATTGGATCGTATGCAGTTTACAAACCATCAGTAAGAAATCTTGTCTTTTTCTAAATATGTATAGTAAAGGTATTTTATTTTCATTATGACCCATTATACACATTGATATAAATACTTAGAAACATAAAGCATCCTTTAACAAGTATTGCTGATATATTCCTTAACATAAACATTCAAATTCAAAAGTAGAAAGTTCCAGCATACAAAATACAAAACAATATTAAATATTAGTTTGCTATGGTTTCAGATGAGATTTTTAGAAAACACCACGGCATACATTCCTTATTGTTAAACATTCCAGCATTTCTAAAAAACAACTTTTTCCATATTGTTGAACTTCAGAACTTCAAATGTAATGTTTTTTGATTTAACATAAGAGTTGATTAATATTCTCTCCCTCTCTAAAAAACAATTAAAATATATATCTTAGAAATTGATACACAGAAGTGATAACATGGTATGTTGTTACAGTATAACCTTTCTAGAGAGTTCAACATAAAAAAAATCTAATGAAAATAGAATAGTTTTTTTTTATATCCAATCAATTCACCCCCATTGTTAAACATAAAACTACATCTAAAACAGTCAAAATATGTAACAAAAAGAGTTTAAATAAAAAAGTAATTTTTACATAATATCTGACAGTGTTTTCCTGAAATAAAGTTCCATGTAATTGAACTGTCACATCCAGTTTTTGTGCATCCTGTAAAATAATAATGCAATAGGAGTCACTTTCAGCCCATTTGTCTTTGTCTTGTCTAATTTCGCTGTTAACCTATTATTACTTAGAAATACATATCCTAAACTTACATGTTGTTTTTTCCTTAAAAAATAAGCATTTATCTGTAAATGCTGATTTGTTATTCTTTGATTTTAACAGAAAAAGATATTTTAGTAGGGTCTTGGGTTTTTAAAACTCACTCACAGGTTGAACATTTCATCCAGACTTTTAATAGCTTCTTCTTTAGAGTGTGTTTTCCACTCACTGGGAATTTCACCATCGTCCTGGAATGTTTTGTAATAATATTGTTCCAGTTGCTTCTGAAATCGACACACAAACCATGTCCAATATTTCATCTTAGACTCATCAGGGGTGATTCTCCAGTTAGCTTACCGTGGGCCCAGCAGTTCGGTACTGTTTAAAGGGAACGATCTCTTCTGGATCTCGGTCAGGGTAAAACTTCCATCACTCGCAACATTTGTTGAGCAGAAATCAACACTCAGTATCTCTGTGTTTCTGTAGTGAAAACCATTGACTGCAGCAGATCGATGAAAGGGCACGCTTGTCGCGGTGGTATCAACTGTGATCTTCCAATGTGTTGGTACAAACAGCTGCACAGAATGGACACGTTACCTAGCAACAGTTACACAGCTGATCGATGAGGATTTGATCAGGCTTCATCCTGAATTCCTCCATCTTATCCAGTGAGAGGCTGCTCACTTCCTCTATGACAGATACAAGACCTTTCTCTGTCTCCTCTTTTAGAAAGTCAAAATTGTTTATGTCACTGAAGTTTTGACAACAGATGGTGTTGAATGTTAGCTGATCTTTTAACAAACTGGATAGAAAATCTGGTCTGTTGCTCGTTAATAACAGAAAAGTGTAAACACCAATGACTTTATAAAAGGCTCTGTTTATTACAGTAAAAGAAAATAACCCATTTTTTACACAGACTGATATTTCTGTTAGTAATTATGGATATCAATATATTGTAGCAATAACAGGAGTCTAATTAAGCAAACAACAAAAACAATCCCAATATGGTAGTAGTAGGAGTGATAAGTAGCAGTAAAAAGATAATTTAAAATTAGATGAAGTATAAAATAGTTGAATATTCCAAGTACTTAGGAAACATAAAGCATCATCCATCAACATCTTGGAGAAAAACATACAAAGTAGTAAACAAATAACAACATAAAAAACTAAATATGAAGAGAAATGTTTGTGTAAAAACAATTTTCAGAAGTTGGACAAAAGCTAAAAAGGTGGACAAAACAAATGAAAAGGATTTCATTCTCTTTTACACTATCATCAACTTCTCACAGCTCTTTCCCTTTTATGTAGAAGTCTCACTCACAAGTTTCATGTATTTTTTATAATCAACAAAACGTTATCAAACAATTTCATAAGTCCACCTTATAACTCATTCTTTATATTAGTTATGTGACATAAATTCTTTTAAAACCCCTCAAAAACTGTTTAGAAAAATAAAATTACAGATATATTTATATAAAACTAAATTAGTATCAATACAAAACTTGTGTGTTATGATGCCTTTTAATGAGATCTCCTGTTTTGAATGAATTTAATTATACATCTGTCAACTTGTCTCAGCTCAACATCCTGCACCTTTCTTCACTCTTTAAAGCTATAGGGCGTAGTTTGATGAGGAACTCTAAGTAATGACAAAACTGTCAGTGCGTCCACGTGATAAAAGCCTTCCGTGATCGCAGAAGCGGTAACTATCTTCACTCGAGTTTCTGTGCGGGAAAGTCGCCGGACGCCACAATCTTCTGAACATAGCCATACTGAGAGATACTGAGAGAGTTGTATGGAGCTGATCGTCTTAATTAGCGTTGTAGCAACTCATTTGGCAATGGCTTGAATGTAACGGACGTTCATTAATATCAAAAATGTTACGCACTATAGCTTTAAACAACTGTTCAAAGAAAATTGTCATGCATCTTGTATTTAAAAAATACACATCTTTGGATGACTAAAAATATCTCAGAAATAATTATATACACTGATCTTTTTTCTAAGCACACTCCGAAGTTTCATCTCATGTCCGTTTAATGAGATGTTCACATAAAAGTAAAAAGGTAAAAACAAAACTAAAATCTTCGCTTACATCCCTGTTTATAGAGGAATGAAAAATACATCCATTATATGTAATATGATAACTTAGAAACGTTTTCTTTAAATATTCACATACAAATTGCATTTTCATCATCTTATAAAATAAAGAAAAAACATTTCAATTAAAAACAAAATGTATACTGCACCTCACTCTCTACTTAATTTGTTTTAACTACATAAATTATAGACGTGGCTGTTTTCATTCATTTTGGAATCACTTTATCTTCATTATTGCTATTGTTGCACATTAATCAAATAAATAATTGATATTTCTTTTAAACAGCTAAAGGCACTTAGGGCTTTCTGTTACTTTGAGTAGGGTCCTGGTTGTTTCTGGCCATCACAGATTGTACATGTCATCCAGACTTTTAATAGCTTCTTGTTTACTGTAGTTTCTCCACTCACTGGGAATTTCTCCTCTTCCCTGGAATTTTAATTCATAGTGATCTTCCAGTTGTTTTTGAAATCGACAGACAAACCATTTCCAGTATGTCAGCAGTAATCTGCCATGAAGAATACTTCTCCCCAGCACTTGGATAGTTTTTGTAAGGAATACTCCGATTTGAATGTCGATCAGGGTAAAACTTTCCAAGCACGCAATATTTTTTGGGCAGAAATGACATTTAGGTATGAGGATGTGTTGGAAAAACAAGTATCATTATGATTTTCGGCAGGGTTGTTGTGTTGGCTCACTCACAGGTTGAACATTTCATCCAGACTTGTGATAGCTTCTTCTTTAGGTGTTTTTCCACTCACTCGGAATTTCACCTTGGTCCTGGAATTTTAATTCATAGTAATCTTCCAGTTCCTTCTGAAATTGACACACAAACCATGTCCAATATTTCATCTTAGACTCATCAGGGGTGATTCTCCAGTTAGCAAACCGTGGGCCAGCAGTTCGGTTACTCTTTAAAGGGAATGAGCACTTTTGAAACTCCATCAGGGTAAAACTTCTATCACTTGCAACTTTTGTTGTGCAGAAATCAACACTCAGTATCTCTGTGTCTCTGTAGTGGACACCATTGACTGCAGCAGATCGATGAAAGGGCACGCTGTGGTCACCAGGACTGTGATCTTCCAATGTGTTGGTACAAACAGCTGCACAGAATGGACACGTTACCCAGCAACAGTTACACAGCTGATCGATGAGGATTTGATCAGGCTTCATCCTGAATTCCTCCATCTTATCCAGTGAGAGGCTGCTCACTTCCTTTATGACAGATACAAGGCCTTTCTCTGTCTCTTCTTTTAGAAAGTCAAAATTGTTTATGTCACTGAAGTTTTGACAACAGATGGTGTTGAATGTTAGCTGATCTTTTAACAAACTGGAAAATTCCTTCACCCACATATCTAGGTCTCCTCTTCGTTTTTTGACTTTCTCTGTAGCATCAAATAAAGCTTGACTCACACGTGTTTTGATGTCTTCAACATTTTTCTTGAGTATATTCGCCGTTATCTTTGTTGTCTCTGAAGATGTATTTCTGTACTTCCTCTTTATAAAAGCCTCTGCTTGTTCCTTTGGCTTCCCAATGTAGGTGATAAAACCATCAAAGTCTTCTTTCTCAGCCAGTGACTTTAACAAATGTTTCTCCAAGTTCAGCCTGTTCCCACTGAATGCTGGGAGAGTACACCTCATCTCTCCAGCGAGATCCATGGCAGTCTTGTTACAGACAGCCTCAACAGTGGAAGCCTTCAGTTTTTCACACATCAGTTCTCCAAGCACAACAGCAGATGAGTTTCCTTTGCAGAAGCTTCTGAAAATGTTGTAATATTGCATTTTCTTGCTTTCTCACGTAACTAAGTACATCATTGTTTCCTTTGAATTTCTTGTGGGACTCTGAAAGCCAACTCTCTGCTCTGTAGAAACACATACAGTATGAGATCAACTGTAAAATTCCTTCTTTGAGCATAGTTCCTCTTTGATTCAAATTCTGTCACCTTTTTTTCTACATTGTTGGCCACTTCTTGCAAGATAAGTTGGACTGTAGCCTCTTGTAGCGACAGGTTTGCTCTTAATTGCATCAAGCGACTGTTTTTCAACATCGTCAATGAGGGATCTGATCAATTGCTGGTCACACTGACCTGTCCACTTAAAGTAATATTTTTCTATTTTGTTTGAATGTGATGCATAATTACTGTAATCACCAACTTCTGATATGTTTTTGTATTTTTCACTGCTTTCAGATTCAGCTATACGACTCCATTCAAAACCAAGCTCCTGAAGAATAGTTGACTGATCTTTTTCATAGTTTATGTCCTCAATAGGTTTTATATCTGCAGTTAGTTCACTGACCAAGTCACTCCAGACAGAGTTGAAGTGCTTCTTAAGCTCCTCTTCATCTTTTGCCTTATCCTTTAACTGATGAGCGAGCTCTTTGCTCTTTTGTAGCAGCTTGTTCTCAAACTCTGTCTTCTTCTCATCCAGCTTTTTACAAGCATTCTTCTGCTGGATGACTTCATCCAGTTTTCTTTTAACTCCTCTCACTTGTTCATCATGAAACTCCTTGATTTTGGTTTCAAATTGTCCTCGCCACTGAACCAACATTTCTTTGTCTTTGTCATCATCAAAGTATATTGTCATTGCTTTTTTGATTTCTCCATAGGTTTTGTACATTTCTTTATGAAGATAATTGAGCCTCGACCTTGTCGAAGTTCCATTTTTCAATTGTGGTATGAAGCGTTCTCAATGGTCAACATGTGGCTCCTCAGGGCCCAGGTCCAGTTCCCATACTGGACCTCAAGTTTTCTCAATACACTGCAATTTCAAGGTGTGTTTTGAAACTGAAAACAAAGTTTTCTTCATCAGGGCGTTCCACAGGTCATTAATTTTGCTTTTGAATTCAGAGAGTAGTCCCAGCAGACTGTGAAGCTTTTGAGAGGATGAAGGTCTTCAGCTCTTGGATGCTCTCACTGTAACCTGGATTTGGAGGAGCCATAGGTGGACTTCCCTCCCATAGTTGGGCAAAGTATTTCACATCTTTCTGCACATCAAAAGCAGTAATGCCACTTCAGAAACACTCAGCATCACAGACTTCTTCTTTGGGCTGCTAGTTTGGCCATCTGGTCCAGTTTTCCTTGCAGCCGTCTCTTTCCCAACCAAGTTTTTCTCTGCAGCTGCAATATCTGTAACATTCTGGTGAACAAACACACAACTTGGAGAAAATTTAACTTTCTTCATCCTCGTGAACGCGGCCGAACAACAATCTGCAGAACATCTTGCATCTCAGCTGGTTCTCTCCAAAGATGTTGATCAGTGTCATGTTTCCCAGACCAACAACAAAATGTTGCCAGTTCATTGATCGGTGGTGAAGAGTGGCGTTACCTTCAACTCAAGAGCACGCGGTCCTTCAGTGTCCACCACCAGAACATAGTCAAACTGAAAAGTCTTTCTTGATCTCCTCTGACACTTTGACCAGCTGCAGGAGGCACCTTTGGGTGCACCTGCCAGCACTCACTGTAAACTGTAACCCAAACATGGCATTCAGCATCGTTGATTTTCCACTGCTTTGTAATGCGCCTAAAACAGACAAAACAAAAACTCTCTTGTCGCTGCAGTTTCTTGATGAACTTCATCTAAAAGACTAGAGATCCAAGTCAAAGGCACATGACCTGCATCACCATCCATCAGCTCCATTGGGTGTCCTGATATCATCAGCTCTGCAGCCAGCTCAGGGGTATTTAGACCAGTCAGGCTGTTCACTCGTTTTCTTCAAACATTTATGTGTTTCATAGATCTGTCCCATTTCTCAAAGATGTGCTCCAAGCCAAAAGTTGCTGACTGTAATTCTGTTGATATTTGATCAAGCTCAGTTTTCAGTTTTGTTGATATTTGATCAAGCTCAGTTTTCTTTTCTTTTAACTGGATCAGTTTTGTCATGCTTCTCTCAAATGCTAGGACTTTCGAGAGACCACTTTGCCATCATCGGAGAATTGAGTACGAGATCTGTGGTGGGGTATCTATAGATCTGAGGTCCACTTCAGAAATACTCTTCTGGTGATGGCAAAGATGAGGCTTTCGCAATGAAAACTAACCATCGGGTTCATACTACAAGAAGCAGTGCATTCGATCCGTGCAGATGCTCCAGCTTCCTGTTCGACATTTTTCTACTCCTTCTCCGGGGTTTCTCTCTTGCGGTTGATACAAGTTCTTCATTTTATTCTGCACCCCCTTATGCTACAGGTTGACGTGACAAAGGGAGAAATCGTCGATCTTGAAACTTCCACCCTTGCACTAGCACATTCATTATTTGCTCTGCATCAGATTTTACCCTTTTGGCAGACTTCGCATTATCTTCCAAAAATCCACTCGATTTCCAGAGCCTCCTTTCACCATGCCACGAAGCTGGAAGGTTACATCATGGTCCCATAAAATGTCTCCTAATTATGTTTTTAAGTTCTTCAGAAACATCCGACAGGCTTCTGTCCTTTAGACCCATTTTGTATTTTCCCCTTTTTTCATCTTAACTACACCATGATCATTATCAGCCAACAGAATAATTAGAGGCTTCGGAGACTTGAGAAGGGCTGAGATTCTAAGTGAGAACTGCAGAACTTTTGTCACTTTTTCCAGAGTTGGTATAAGAACGACATTGACTGAAGATTTTTGACTCAGTATGTCACGCTGTTTTTCAATTGACAGAGCATCACCATGAAGATTACGGAAGGCAATGCAGTCAGTGAAGGCATCATTGGGTTTTCCAGCAGGGCAGTACCAGGCAATCTCTGCCACACCATCCATCACAGATGTGGAGACTTGGTGCTACCTGGACAGTTTCTGTGGAAGGAGGTGTTGTGAGGGTTGCGTTGATCAAAAGTGTTCATCAGCTGAGATTTAGACAGAGATAGTGAACCCAGGAGGAGAAATGAAGAACACCATGGCTGTCTCAGCTTTGCAGATGGGCAAACTCTTTGTGGTGACAATGTTTGGAATTATCTTTGATTTCAGTTATCTTCATGTTTTTCTTATTTGTCTGAATGTCCACAGAGGACAGTCAATATCCATTGTGATGGGTCAGGGAACAGAAGCAACGGTAAGGGCATATTGACATTGTGATAGCTTTGTAATCATGTTCTGCTTAAAAAGCTGTCTGAGCAGGAAATACTGCCATTTGAACATCCATTGGATGCACATGAGTCTGTTTTGATTTATCTGATCCTACAGTGGTGCTTAAAAAAGAGCTTCTAAATCTAAGTCATCATTGTCTGTCTCAACAGTGTCAGACACTGGATCAGGCTTTGAATGACTCACCCCAGGACTTCGGCTTGTCTTACAGGGAATATATCTGCTCTGTAGTCTAACATCATTAACCTCTGAAGAAAGTATAAGGCTAGATCTTTCTCAGATGTGTCATGGTCCTGTTTCACAGGTGGACCTATTTTAAGAAAATCTGCTGGTGTCAACTTCTGTTGTTTGTCTTGAAGGTGAAGTCCTGCAAACAGTTTTTCAGGTTTCTCTTTGATATTGTTGTTTCTTGTTGATCTCTTCAGACATCTCCACACTCTGCTCAAATAAGTAAATAAACATGTGACTCTATGATAAATATGAACATACTAATGCAACGGATATACAGTGAATAAGATTCAGATACAGTGAATGCAAGATTCACTCTTAAGATTTAGTAAATGAAGTATTCTTACCTCCCCTTGTTTCCACTTGTATCTTTATCTGAGCTACCTGCGAGATTAATGATGAACTGCATTATAAAAGGGTCAAACAG